>NW_026695391.1:0-161084 GCF_029851405.1 Lichtheimia ornata
GTCGCTCTGCACTAGCCAAGTGTGCTGGAAAAGCTTCTTGGAACGCGCCCAGGGCCCTATAGGCCTGCGTTGAGGTGATGGGTCAACAACGACGATGGGTTTTTGGAAGAGCATGGTCACCGTGTTGAGGTAAAAGGGGATTTGCAACAGCTTGTAGTCGCCCCGGCCGTGAATGTGTTGACATCAGTGCGAATCAACACGCTCTTCCCGTGATAGGCTCGTTCTTTCCCTTGAGGATTTCTTTTCATGAGGTGGGAAAATGATTGGAAGGATTGGGGATCATTCTTTCTTTGGAGAGGATGAATGAGAACACCTATGAGCCTGGACTCTACGTGAGTGATGTCCTTCCTTGCCATGGATCGAACTGGCCTTGCGTGATTCGTGCAGTGCTTTCTCAAGAACAAGGGATAACCCGACGTTGCTCGTATGGTGGTGGTTTGGTTTGTGAATTCCTTCTGATTTGCTTTCTTCCTTGGAGAGGATCGCCTAACGGTATACCAAATCGTCATCATTCCGATATCAGATGGTCTAACTTGCCTGCTTTCTTATTTGTAGAGACGACGATTACGATGATCACCCCATCTACAACAATGACAATGATGACGACAACGAGATTCAAAAGGAAGCCTGCAAGATCCCATTCTTTTCATCTTGTGTATTTTTGGATGTTGGTGTGACGGATGAGATTGACGACTGGTGACGAGTACGAGTAGAAATGATGACGGAGGACGACTACGACGATGGTGGTGGCAATGTACAGTACATAGCAAGATAGCTAGATGAAGTAAAGCATTGTTTATTTATTACACGCTTGTTGGAGGTTGCTAGCTTGTGGATTGCATACTATTGCTTCGAAGATGGAATAATAAAGGTGGTCCGGTTAAGAAGTACACGGCTTTTGTGATACAATAAGGAGGAGTGGGAAGTGGGATGAGCTTGAGAAGAGAAAAAGTGAAGAGATCCCTCCATTGAGTTTCAGGATGAGTGACTCGTTCAATATGTATATGTATCTTTTACATATACAAATTGGTTTATGCAGCTCGACTTTCTTCTACATGCAAATGTGATGCATACCTTGACACACCTTCATTATTGGATGCTGTTTACTTACGTACCTTCACAAAAGGCAGTCATCATCATCATCCATTTGTGTAGCAACCTGTCAAGGACGTGTCTGTGTAACCACCACGTGCGGTTTCACTCAGCTCTTCAACTTTCCGTTAATGCAGCCGACACCATCCACTAGGAAAAAGCAACTCCATCACGCTTACAGCATAGGTAAAACATAAACGTGCCTGTATCTCCAAACTTTACAATGAGACGTGTGGTTTTTATTAGAGCAATGTGCTCGGCTTGGCCAACAGCACCTTGTGTGCAAGTTTCGCGTTCAATGTCGCAAATAGCCCAAAAAATATTTTTTGGTCGTCGTCGTCGTCGAAGAGGTCGACCCCCTGACCAGTTTGGCTGGTGGCGACATTGCGAAATCTGGGATTGGCAAGCTTGATCGTGAAACTGGCACCCAAGGTGCAGTTGGCCAAGCCGAGCACATTGCTCTAATAAAAACCCCACGTTTGATTGTAAAGTTTGGAGATACAGGCACCTTTATGTTTGTAAGCGGGATGCTGTATGAAGAGTGGTCTTTGTTCATTGTCAAGTAGGTGGACCCTGGCAGAGCAAAAGATGCAGAGAGACCTCTTTGTGTAACTCAGCTACTTTGCATGACTGGAAGGATTGATGGATTATACTTTATGGTCTATCCACGATAGTCCAATATTGCGCGCTATCAGCCATTTCCTCACAATCAGTGTTGTTGCAAAATCTACTGCATGTGAACGATGCTCCTGCTCCAGCCGAGCATTTCCATCATTCAAGTTTCGTGATCCGAGTCGATTTGACTGAGCTACGGTGGAACAGCAAACATGAAAATTAATGAATCGCAGACCCTGCGAATGTCTCCGTCTCTCAAACTTTTGGACGCACCCATTCCAAATTTTCAAATGAAGCGTGAAGTTTTTATTAGAAAAACGTTGATCAGCATGCTCGGAGCACCCTTCTGACCAATTTTCAAGTTGGAGGTGGGCAACTTCGGGGCGGTGGGCCGTCCGCTCTTTTGTTCCCATCATCCACCATTTGGACAGCCCCGCATTTTAAATCTTCATAATGAAGCCTACGACTTTTAAATGAATGAAGTTGATCAGCATGTTGCAGCGAACCTTCTGACAAAGTTTCATATTCGAAATCGGGAATCCCAAGGTAATGCATACTATTTCCATAAATCATGAATCTGGCGCTGACCTCCATTTCCGCCTTACATAGTAAACCCACATTATACCCTCCCATTCCAATTTTTATAATGAAGCATGGGCTCTTTTTTAGATCAACGTGATCAGCATGTCCAAGAGCATCTTGTGTGAAAGTTTGAGGTTTGAGATAGGAAATCTCAGTATCAAGTATTGATGTACAGTGTACATGCATTTATACAAGAGGTGTCCGATCTATATGATTTTCACTTCTTTCACTCAACTACTTCCCTCTTCCTCCTATTCTCATCTGTTGCCCCATTCAAGCATACAACTACCACCTGCGAACGATTGTCCTGCTTCAACCCATCATGTCAATCCTACAACTATCGTGATCCGATTGTCTTTGACTGAATGGCAGGTCCATGGCGTGTACACACCCTCTACAACACCTGCCTTTCCTGATACTACACACCCTCTTGCACATTCTTCTGCCATAATCAATCGTAACAGCATGCATTTCAGCTACTAGCAAGACCTTTACTCTATTGGTTCAAACAGCCTTTACAAGCTTGGCTATCTACTACAACATAGCCTTTGCCACGACCAAAACAACAGCAGTTGCTACCAGGAGGTCTTTACTCCATTGTCTCAAGTTACTTGCAGCTACTTGCTTTGGTACATACGGATTCCAATGGATGGGGTGCCACATCAGCTATCAAGTTTACCACAATACAAGCAAGCTTCACCTTGTTGAGATGCGCTACAGACAATCAGGCGTGATGGAAAAGGAAGCAATCAGCAGCAGCCACAGAATGCTCTTTCTTATTGGACTTGCAATGGTTGTGGTGGGTGGATGGATGGAATCAAGTGCATGATGAGAAATACTGGCATGTTGCTTTGGTTACTTGGCACGTCGTCGGCAGGAATGATCATGTCGCGTGGATACGGCTGTGGATGGGCATTGACGAAAGGGATTGTATCTTTGACGAGAGCTGTTTTACGGCCATGGACGATATTGGAGTACTCGATTCAATGCTACAAGCCGCTACTTTGCAATCATGGATGAAGGATGATTATGACACCAGCAACCAAGAATACAATGACATCATTATCCCCGTTGCCTCTATATGATTCACTCGTTCCTTACCGTTTAATCCTATTCCTTCATCATGTTTGTTTGGTAAACATCCACACTACACCATATGCTATTCTTTGACTTTTTCATTGGATGATTCTCATGATAACGGCGACTTCAACAGATGAAAGCTACCATGGCAAACAAGTTATGTACAAGCATGTGGATTTAGCTAGGATATTCCTTCCTTCTTGTTGCTTGTGGATTATACCTCATTGGATGAAATAAAGGTGGTATCGGTGTTGTAAGTCATTCAATACGATGTACTCCTAAGATGTTGCGCTTGAGAAAATGCATGGGCGAAGGGATTTCGGGTCCTGTAGGATGCAAGTAGCTGCAGCATCAAGATGAGAGAAACAACAACAGTATCTTAATCCAAGACATTTATTGAAGCTTTGGATGATGGAAGCATACGGCAACCTAACGTAGTCTGCTAATGGATCAAGGCACAGGAGGTATGCTCTGCCATATAGAATCAGTGCCCCAACGAGAGGGAGGTGCCTGATCTCGGCTCCATTAGATCGTGGAAGGTCCAGCAATCAAGATCGCAACATAAACATAAACCAGGATCAACAAGGTACTCGATCGCTGTTATGCTCCTGTTGGTGGCTGGTATCAAACAAGAGCGCTTGTCGTAGTAGTCGTACTTGGTGTATAGAGTCAACTCTTGTGCACATGTTTTAGTAGTTGATCGTGGGGATTTTTTAACCTCTCCTTCCTTTTCCACCACCACCACCACACACACTATTGTCGATACACTTGAAAGATCCTTAAAAATCGATAATAAAAGATCACGAAATCGGGACCAGCTGAGTCAGTAGTAGTACACAAATGAGTATGCGGCATGCGTGTCGTGAACCCCCTGGTCTGTGCGCCGAATTTATACTATATCAAGTAAAGAATAGCTATGTCTCCGCTTCCCTGCTATGTTTCACCATGCACATTACATCTTTTCTTTCAAAAAGTACCCTTTATACAAGTTAAAAGCATGCCTTTACTACTGATCTCTACACGCTGAGTCAATAGCCAATGAGATAAGAGTCCCAAAAAGGTCATAATAGCCAAACGGACGTCAGAGCTGGGAGCGAAATTGGGATCGAAAGGTATAAAAGAAGGGCGTTTCCCCACACTTTTTTTCTCTTTTTTCTTTTCATCAGAGCACCGTTACCAATTCCGTAAACATGAGGACTGTAATACCTTCCAAGTCTTAAAGGCCTGTTCAAGGGGGGCTTCCTTTATTGCGACCGTAACTACCTTGCAGTTCTTTAAGCTCTGGTTAAGGGCTGCTTCCTCACTGTGCCTTGGTCAAGGTTGGTGTCCTTGGCTAAAGGCGGGAATGATGAGGCAAACCTTCTCGTGGTCATTCCTGTGAGTACATGAGTCGTCTTAGACTTGTGGAAACCAATTGCCTCCTTTAGTTCTTGTTTTAATCTTGAATGCAAATCATACATAATAAACTCTCATCTCTTTAAAACATAAACTCGAGCTTTAATGAAACAAGCAATACCTCAAATGATAGAGAAAAGTGCTGCGGTCAACATGAGACCAAGGTTGGGTGGGGTAGTATTGGTGGAACACGCTTAAAAACGCGATAATACTTCCCGGACCCGAGTCTTTTGGTTGCACTTTTTCATTGTTTCTAGACAAATAAGATATCAAACGATAGAGAAAAGTTGTGCGATCAACATTATGTATACATCGTAGGACACATGTTTGAGAGACGTGTGGAAAAGCGCGCTTTTAGTTGGTTGACACGCACTTTTCCCCTTTCTTTGTCCATAGGTACCTCCACCAAATTCCATCCTTTTTACACGAGTAATACTGCAAACAATAGAGAAGCGTCATATGATTAAGATGATATCAATAAAGTATATGCAAGTTTATTTGGATCAGGGGATAGAGTGGTATGAGGCAACAAGAGCAAGTGGTTCCCATTCAGATAGTTCGCACTTGACCCCTTCTTTTCTCCGTCACTTGCATTCTAACTCTTCTTTGCCGATCGACGTTGAGGATCTTGACCCTATACTTGTGGCATCGATGGCCAAAGATCTGGAGCATTGGTAAACACAAGATCGTCATTGCGAGCCTTCTTGAACACGAAGAGAGCGTGGATCGCACATACACTAGTGCATACAAACTCACAACCTACCTCTGGATATGGATCATTTTGCCATGGCAACGCACAGAGTATCGTATGCTGTTGGTATAGCTTTTACGCCTTCTCAGCAGCCAACCGACATTGTGGACGCTTGTTATGGTTATCAACGTTTGGATCCAAGGAGGGTGTGCACTGCATGAATGGACGGCAGACCATCAACTCATGATTGGATTACGGCCTTTACAAGTGCGTTCCATATGTGATGACAGCAACCCACCAACACTACCTTGTTGATGATAATGACGGAGCAAGATTGGATTGTATTGAATGGCTATGCCCTTGGCAGTACTTTTACGTCGCCACAGTTAATAGATCCCCACCATTGCATCATACCTTTGTAATCATCGAATGGATCATCTCCTTTTACATTATAAAGCAGTACTATATACTATACTTTTGTTGCTGAAAGACCGGATATTAAAGTATACATGTATCATCAAAGTGATTTGGGATGTTGCCAAGTATCAGCAACAATAAGGTTGAGCTCCTGAAAATGCCGCTCTTTCCATACAGCTGACTCGGAAAGATGGTTGTTGTCGGATCGACGGGTGTAATTTATGCATCCACACACAACGTAATGAATGTGATACGAACGTTGGAAATGAACATGATTATCAAGGATATCAAATAATGACAGCATCTTTGACCTAGAAGCCGTCTTACTGAGTCAGCTTTATACATGTGAATGTGAGTGGATGGGCTACGACAACCATGACCACACGTGCTAAGCTAGATCGGATCTATGATGCAAAGTTTTAGAGGTGGGTAACCAAGGATCAGTGTAACACAAAAGTAGCAAGAAGAGAGAGGGTTTCTTATTTGAGGAATAAAGGGCAGCGAATCATGTTACAGAAAAATGCAATGTGGGTGAGAGCTAGGACCACTTTGTTGTTTGAGATTTCCCCCACCGCACACGCACACGCACACACCTAAATAGATCTTATAGGTAAGCAACAACATCTACTCACTATCCCCGATCTCAAGCTGCATCAACACACAGCTTTAGACTTGACGAATCGCATTTTTCGCGCATGAATGATTAGAGCCCCAAAATGAAAACACCGCTCAAAGCATTACGTTTGTTTCGTAGCGTTTTGCCGTGGTTGATGAGTGGCTGGTTGCACCAGGGATTCGGACACATGGTTTTTTGTTTCCTATTTCATCCAATTGCAAACACCCGGGATCCCACATACACCTCGTCGCGTGCTTTCAAGCATGCCATTCATGTTTATGGTACCCAATATTCACATCAACATTGAAAGTCATATGATCTTGACAGCTGCTATTTGACCAGATTGGGATATATACACATTTGCCCTTTGCGTGATACCTGTTACTTTTACCCTTCGTACACGCTATCCTCTTTATCAGCAGCAGCAGTAGCAGGCTGACAAAGAAAAACTTTGAAACCAGGAACCCTTTTAGCGTGGAGCAGTGCCGACGACCGAGAATGCGCGAATTTTCCTATAGGCCAATCCAACCTTGCTGGGTTATCGGATTACTGTTCTGCTGTTTCCATCGGAAACAACGACACATTCACGTTGAACCAGTCTCAATGGTCGATCATGGGCATATGGGTGTCGAAATATAAGGGCACCGGGATGGAGACGTATTTTTGGTTTCTTTTTCTCTTTAACAACTTTTTTTTATGTCTGAACCGCAAAATACCACAATCAGCTTTGCTGATGGCGGCACAAACACACTACCAACAGCAACTACGAACGAGAAAAAGATTCAAAACAATGACTCGACATTGACATTGTCAACGGATACCGAATCCAAATCCGGCAAAACATCCATCAAGGACAAGATCAACCCTTTCAATCGCAAAAAGCCGGTGATGCGAGTGGAAGGTCCTCCTTATCACACCATGGATCTCGATACGGTATGCAGCTTGCTCAAATCCGATCTCGAGCGAGGCGTCGATGATGATCAAGTCGAAGCACGACGTGCTGAATGCGGCTTTAACGAACTACAAGGATCCGGTGGTGTCAATCCAATCCAATTGTTTATTAAGCAATTCGTCAATCTGCTGGTCATGATTCTCTTGATTGCTACCGTAAGTGTTGAAAAGTTCTCTCTCTCGATTGTAAAATGCATGATGATGCTTATCCAATCGATCTATAGATTGTCTCGTTTGTCTACCGTGATTGGATCGAAGGCGGTGTCATTTGCTTTATCATGTTTCTAAATGCCTTTGTTGGTTTCATGCAAGAATTCAAGGCTGAAAAGACCATGGAGTCACTACGCAAGATGGCTTCACCCACTAGCACTGTTATTCGCTCTGGCAAAGAACAAAGTGTACCCACACGTGAACTCGTCGTTGGCGACGTTATCATTCTCAAGAGTGGTGATGTTGTTGGTGCTGATTGTCGTATCATTGAGTATGTTGTTTATTGCCTCATTCACTTTACAATTGTGTAATTAACCTAAATCTCTACTACAGGGCATCTAATATGGATGTGGACGAAGCGCTCTTGACCGGTGAATCTGTTCCTGTCAACAAGAATCCTGAAACATTGCCCAATGCCGAGGTATCTCTTGGAGATCGTGTCAACATGTCCTATTCCAGCACCACATTGGCCAAGGGTCGTGGTAAAGGTGAGTGATCCACGCCACAAATAGATATTGCATCCTTGCATCATACTCACATGAAAATAATCGTAGCCATGATCACTGCCATTGGCATGGAAACCGAAATTGGTCGTATTGCGCAACGTTTGATGGATAGCGATGATGCCAGCAAGACCCCTCTTCAACGTTCCATTGATCGCCTTGCCATGTTTTTGTTCGTCTTTGCTGTTATTGTGGTGATCGTCATTTTTGCTATCTCCAAATTCCAATTGGATGACCAAGATATTTTGTATGCCATTACAACCGCCATTGCTGCTGTACCCGAAGGATTGTTGGCCGTGCTCACCCTTACACAAGCATTTGGTGTCCATGCCATGGCGAAAGCCAATGCTTTGGTGCGTCGTCTTGTATCCCTCGAATTGCTTGGCTCGGTGACCAATATTTGCTCTGATAAGACGGGTACCCTTACTCAATCCAAGATGGTCATGACACGATTTTGGCGTCCAGGAGCTGGTTTTCATTCTGTATCTGGATTGGGTTTCACGACTGAAGGCGAAGCAACGGCTGAAGAGACCAATACCCCTGTTGAAATGACCGATGCCATGAAGCAATTCATCCATTGTGCTGCTTTGTGTAACATGAGCGATGTCCAAGAGAATGAACAAGTATCGGGTGATCCCACCGAAATTGCTTTGCAGGTGTTTGCACACAAGATGAAGATGGGTAAGCCTGCATTGAACGAGAAGAATTGGTCGATGGCGGCAGAATATCCCTTTGATTCGACGATCAAGCGCATGAGTGTATTGATGCGTACACCGGATGGTCATCATGTTGCCTTTGGAAAGGGTGCCACTGAACGCATGTTGGATCGTTGTGGTGGTATTCTCAATGCCGATAACGAAGTTGAATACATGAACGTGAGCGATATGCAAGCATTGATTCTTCCTCAAGTCGAAGCCCTCGCTCGTTGTGGTCTACGTGTGCTTACATTGGTGTATCGCCCTGTCAAGACTGACAAAGATGTCGTTGATCAAGAGACTTTCGCACGTGATTTCATTGAACGCGATATGATCTTTTTGGGACTTGCTGGTATCTATGATCCACCTCGTGAAGAATCCAAGGTTGCTGTTGAGAGATGTCATCGTGCTGGTATCACTGTTCACATGTTGACGGGTGATCATATTGCCACTGCCACTGCCATTGCTCGTGAGGTCTCCATTCTCCCAGCCGATTATGGTCTTGATAAGGACCCTGAAAAGGATGGTCTTGTCATGTCAGCTCAAAAGTTTGACAAGCTATCCGAAGAACAAATCGATGCATTACCTGAACTCCCTCTCGTCATTGGCCGTTGCTCACCAGAAACCAAGGTTAAGGTCATTGAAGCCCTTTATCGACGACGCAAGATCTCTGCCATGACTGGTGATGGTGTGAATGACTCTCCTAGTCTCAAGGAAGCCGACGTTGGTATTGCCATGGGTGAAACAGGCTCTGATGTTGCCAAACAAGCATCCGATATCATCCTTGTTGACGACAACTTTTCAACCATTGTCCATGCCATTGAAGAAGGCCGCCGTGTGTTCGCCAACATTAGCCGCTTTTGTGTACACTTGATCACTGCCAATGTGGCTCTTGCATTCCTCCTGATTGTGGGTCTTGCCTTCCGTGACAGTACTGGAAAGGCTGCATTCGCATTGTCGCCGCTTCAGATTCTCTTCGCCAACTGTTTGACTACGTAAGTACAAGGAAGGAAGAAAGGAACAAAGAAATTTCATGCAGCAGCTGACTTTTTATATGTGTATATAGAACACCTCCCGCACTCGGCTTAGGACTTGAGCCTGTGAATCCACTTCAAATGCAGGTGCCTCCTCGCAAGCGTAGCCATGGCTTATTCCGTGCATCCAATCTATGCGATATCTTCATCTATGGTGTCATTGTCGGTGGTATTGGCTTGTGCAACTTTGCCGTATCCATGTACGCTTGGGGTGACAACGACTTTGGTATCGATTGCAGCAAGAACTACAATGAAACATGCTCAACGGTGTATCGTGCACGTGGTGCTTTGTTTACATCCATTTGCTGCATGTTGCTCATGCACAGCTTCACATGCCGTGATTTACGTAATCCACAATGGTTGCCTTCTTTCTTTTGCGGTGAACGTCGTTGGTATCTTGCTTGGGTCCCCAAGGCTTTCAATCAGCGTCAAAATTGGTACCTTTATTATGCATTTGCATTCACCATTGCCCTCCTCATCATCACCCTTTACGTACCGGTCCTCAACGAAGTTGTCTTTAAGCAACACGGTATTGGTTGGGAATGGGGTATGGTCGCTGCTTCTTGCCTTGTATACACCATCATTGTGGAAATCTACAAGTTCTTTAAGCGTATGGTCGTCCCTTACTAATTTCCCATTTTCTCATCACACTCCCCCATCACATACACACACTTTTCATCCTTCTTCCTCCTCCTCCTTATACATTTTGTACATGTTGCTTGTATTATACCATCTAGAAGATTTAGTTTTGTAATAGAATTTTGTGGGTGGAAGGTATCGCTATTACTCCTTCCTCCCATTTTGCGTTTGTTGCATACATACACAATGATCGTTCTCCTTGATTTGTGATCGGATCTGGTTCGTTTTTATGCAGCTTGCATGCCGAATCATCTCCCGCTCTACTTATGTACTCTACTACATGTGCTGCTGTGATTGGAAAAGCTTATTCTTCATTGTTTGCTCTGTTATGAACATGCATATTGTTGTATTATATATGCACATTGGCGGGGGGGATCTTGTTTGTTTATTCAATGATGCTACTATATCAAACACAAAAGGAAAATATTAAGAAAGGCTACTCGTAGTAGCAGCAGCAGCAGCAGTGGATGGTGTAGTGGCGACACGTTGAAAAGCGGATGGATGAAGGGGAGATGGTGGTGAAGTACGATGAGGAGCAAACGGATGAGGAGAAGTAAAGGAGGCATCATTCGAATCATATTGCTGCTCAAATGATGTCAATAGATTGGCAGCAGCAGCAGCAGCAGTAGCCGCTGTGCTGGATGAGGGGCGTGATGATGATGATGAGGAGTAAACAAGGGGTGGCTGTGGTGTAGTTGCTATGGTAAAAGTGGGCTCATGCGTATCCGTGCGTTGCTGTGCACTGTTGTTATTATTGAGCAAATTGCTAATTGAAGAAGAAGAAGGAGTATGGATCGACAAAAGGTGTGGAGATGATGATGAAGATGGGTGTTGTTGATCACCACGATTATGGCGAATAGGTGCCAGCTGGATAGATGATGTTGATGTATAACCGCCCAAAGGTGCTGTTGTTGATGATGGTGGTGATGACAGGGGTAATGTTGATGATATACTACCAGGTGTTGTCATACTGTTGTAGGATGATGGTAAATGACGATATGCTCCTTTCGGTTGTGCACCGGCGGCTAGCACATTAGGAACAGGAGCAACAGGGGCGGTAGTAGAAGGGGGAGGATATACAGGAGCACTCGTACCAGCACCACTATTACCTATCACCGCTGTTGCTGAAGTGGGAGAATGTTGGTGATAATGAGGGGGAGACGATGGCAACGACGAAGATGAAGACGACGATATGGATCCCACTGTGACTCGATCCGGCTCCTGTTGCTGATGCTGATGCTGCTGTTGTTCATGCTCCTTGCCGCAAGATGTCATCATCATCGTTACACCATTGTTATTACTGCACCTGGCAGTATGGTTGTGTGTTTGATCTAAGGCTAGTAACAATGTGCTGCTTGGAGGAGGTGAAGCATGACTACCATTGCCACTACCACTGCCGCCATGGTGATTGGAGCTTAATATGGCACGTAAGATGTCTTCAATAACCACCAAGCGATGCTCAATAGCTTGAATGTGTGAGGTCTTGTATCGTTGTTGTTGTTGGTGTGATGATGAAGATGCCGTGCTCATTGTTGTTGCGGTGTTATTATTGTTGCTGTTGGTTGTATAGTGGTTATTATTGGCGGGATCATGGTGTTGTTGTTGTTGATGCCGAGATAGTTGATGCGCGCGATGACCAGCAGCAGAGGCATTGGTATTAGTAGTGGTAGTTGTATTAAGAGAAATGAGTTGCTGTTTTTGTTGTTGTGCTTGGCGGTTTGATGAATGACCGGTTGTGCCTTTGGTGGGAGAGCTGATATACTTGCATTCTACCCGAGCCTTTATACACCCTGTGCAAGGCTGCTCTCCATTGCATTTTGTCTTTTTGCGTCTACATTCGCTACAAGCGCTAACCACCTTGAGACGTTTACGCCTTGTCTTGTCGACAGGCAATGCCTTGGTTGCTATCACACCATGTTGTTGAGTCATGACAATTTATAAAAGAAAAAGCGAAAGAAAGAGAGAGAAAGAGTAAAAGGAAAAGGTCACAAGAGGGAAAAAAAAGAGCACAAGCAAACGGGAGTGTTGCGGGCGGCGCGAAAAAGAAGGAGAGCATGGGTAGTTGGGGGAGGAGAATACGAGTAAGATGTGTATGTGTGTGTGTATGTGTGCCGGTGATAGAGCGTGTATGTGCCTTTGTGTGTATGTTTGTAAAAGAGGGGGAGGGATTGTTTTCGGGAAACGTCGGTGCACTTTTACATATACACACGCACCAACATTGCATCCTTGTTGGTTCTTACAGCAAAATCATCAACATGATATAGCTATAACACTCGCCACAATGAGCAGCATTCTCTTCCAAAACAAAGGTGGTGGTGCGATGGTTGCATTCATGATACGACGAGCATTTTGAAATGGAACGGTTGATACCGGGAGCATGATGGTTGTTGTGGGGACACTGATTTTTTGACGGGCACCCTTGATATCGTTGATATGAACAACAAGAGCAGCAACAGCATGACCAGAGTATCCGAATCCACCCCCTGTGATACCACAACAACAGATCATGGGAAACGCTGTGCCACCTTGCCCGCGTTTATTGTCGCCCCTCACCGCATTAATCTAATTTACTCATCGTCTCGGAAGCCTTACCCGACTTTGTTCTCGATAATGATAATAATCCCGGGACCATAGCTTCACCATTTATCATTGTCATCTGTCAGGTAAGGGAAACCTATCATATGTACTTGTCACTATTGCCACGATGTGATCTGACAACATCCATTACACAAGTGCACTCCTTACAATGTACCATCATAGCGATGAGCAAAAGGGATAGGGTGGTAACAAATGAGCTTATTTATGCTGTTGATGACATATCTCCTTAATGCATCACCTCCTCTTTGATCTCCATCTTTAACCTCCTTCCCTTTAGCCGATCCCCGATCATGATCGATGTGCGTTTATGCTGATTATGTATTGAGGATCTTTATGTGTGTGGGGAACAACGCCCGGACCATGAGAGATCGGCAGCGACAGCCTTTGAAAAGTCCGCCTTTTCTTTGTATCCGCTAATTATGCACGTACATGGATGGATGATTCCATCGACAAAGTTTTTGATATCAAGGTCAATATGCAATGCCACCGTTAGGCTGCAATGCGCCGGATAATATGTCCGATACATGTCGCCTTTTACTCTAATATAAGCTTTCAACTAAAACTCTATGTACGACAGCGTATGTACATTTCTTGCAATGAGGGATATGGTAATCGGAATATGCAACGGGGAAATGAACATGCTGCAGCCATGAAACGCAAAAGAGAAAATCTTGTTTGAATCATGCATCTCTATCAATGAAGAGCATACACTGTGATGTCAATCATTGCATAACCAACAGGTTTTGTTTAATCGCAACAATCATGTGCAATGCCCATAAGTGTGGATTGCTGTTCTCGGATGCCATGTATGTATGTGCACTTGATAACTTTTATGAAGATGTACATCGCTCATCGACGACGAGTACATAATAATGCATTTGAATGGGCGGCTGTGTCATGCATGCAAAGGTTTTCTCGTTCTTGGCAGGCAGCAAATGCATCGCTTATGATAAAGTTGATGACCATAATAATCAATCTGCTGTATTCAATCATGCCCATTATGCATTGCTGAAAAGTAGTTGACTCATTCACCTCATCTCAGAAGAAAAGGGGGGGGAATTGAGGGTGGTTGAAAGGATAGCACAAAAGTAGTAGCACAAAGCATGGGCATCATTGATCATTGATTGCAAGCGATCCGAGCACCTTGTGACACCGTAGGTCATGGGAGCATGCATACGCACACACACACACGCATACATTCAACAGGTTCCCCCAAGCTCACACAAACGAGGAATGGCTTCCAGATTACCTTGTTGCACATCCTACCATTTCCATCGGATTACCAAAATCATCCATACCTACATTTTTTTTGTCTCCAGTAGTAGCTACGACTACCACTGCCTTGCAGCTGATATCTGTCACCAGATGACACTATGGGGCTAAACCATATTGATAGAGCAACAATCGATCATCAATCCATTGTATTGGTTTACCTTTTTTACGTATACAAATGGTGTTAGGATGGGGTGTGTGCAACGGGACTGGGAGAAGCGTACACGCAAGGGATACAAAATCAGTCAGCTTGAAGAACCTTTCCAGCAAACCGTAAGGATACGTAGCATTTGAGCGTGAGACAATATTCCAAAGTATACCTCTTTTTCAGCTAAAGGCCATGTTTTCTCCCAGCTGGCACACCCCAAATGATGGATCTTTAAAAGAGGAATCATCGCACATACTTTTGAGCAAGAGCAGGATGCAGTCAACAAAGAAGATAAGTAAGAGAGTGGAATGCAACAATGGGGACATTTCATTATACACGCCTCTGTAGTAGCTATACACGTTTATTCAACGACCCATTATCAGAGGGTATGTAAGTATTCAGATGGATAATGTCAGCATTGTAATTGGGGTGATTACTCTAGTCAAGCGCAATTAAGGGGTGACAGCATGTGCGATTCGGGGAAGGATACAGCATGACAAGGAATGATGTCAGAGTCATTGAGCGAATATCAACACCTTTATCCAACCAGCCAACTACTACTGCAAGCTACTATGCCAACCCATAAATACAAGTGGATGATCATGATGCTGTGCAACAAATATATATATGGCTCTTACGCCCGTGGTGCTCATCCATGTGCATTGTTCTTCTTCTTTCTATATCTAATATGCTTGTTCTCCTTCAGCTGCTCCTTAATAATTTATCTCATTGTCATTCCCACATGCTCTCTTTATTGTAAAATCTCATTAAACAACACATGGATAGCATTGGATGCCAAGTAATACTGATTGGGTTCAAGAGGTAACATTTACCACGGTTTTGGAAGAGTCGATTGGACTGTGTTTCACAAGTTGCCTTTCTCTCTCTCTCTCTGCTCTCTCTCTCTCATTCTTTTTGTTGCCTTTTTTTTGCACACGCACAACACACACACACAGCATTCATTCACGCATACTGGCGACCTCTTGTGACAATGTCGAGTGGTGAAGCGAGCGATGGCTCTTTTTTGAAGAGACAACGAGTCAGCCGCGCTTGGTAAGCTCTTGATTTCACTCCACGTTAAGAGCTTGGTCTCATTAGAGTTGTTGTAGTGATCAGTGTAGACGAAAAAAGATCAAATGCGATGGGCTTTTCCCTGTATGCACCAACTGTCAGGCGTTTACACTTCAATGCAGTTATAACGACACGACCAAAAAGGTAATAGTAGCAAGGGATTTTTCCTTTATTATAGAGAGTGGAAGTATACTAACATGCAAGTAAAGCGAGGACCGCCCAAAGGATACATTGAAGCGATCGAGAACCGGTTGTACAAGCTAGAGCAAACGCTTGCAGATATCGCCGACCATAGCGACGATGCACGATCCAAAGCTGTTCTTGCCGAGTTACATGCACCTCTTGAAACAGCTTATGGAGAGCAGATCAGAACACGGCCTATACGTCGAGGTCGCAGCAAAGAAAAGAATCGCACCTTCTTTTGGCAAACACCCTCTTCTTCATCGCCCGCATCACCTACCGTATCGACTACAGGCAACATTACATCGACTCAGCTTATGGATAGTCCCATTGAAGATGAACAACCATCAGCACCGGGAAGTCCTGTTGGCACATCGTCGTCGGCAGTGAATGATAGCCATGGTCAATTATCGATGGATGAATCTGGTCAAGTGCGTTTCCTTGGCAAATCTTCTGGATTTTATCTACTACAAAACAGCCGCTCGTATCATGATGGAGCTTTTCATTTATCACACTATGGGCATCATCATCACAAATCATCATCGAGCACCAGCAGCACTTCAGGCCTTATCAACAGCCCAACAACATCAACACCCTTGGATCCATTAGCAATGCCACCCAAAGATTTATCATTCGATTTGATCTCGTTGTACTTTGCTCATTTTTATCCCGTGTTGCCCATGTTTTACAAGAAGCGATTGACGTTGCCACAAGATGGTCCTGCCGATGCTGTATCCCCACTCTTAGTGAACGCCATTTACGCTGTTGCATCACGTATATCCCCTGACACACGCGTTCGTGCTGATCCATCTTCACCCGATACCGCTGGAGACGTGTTTTTTGAACGCGCCAAGCGATTGTTGGATGATTATTACGATGTACCTCGAATATCAACAGTACAAGCGCTCTTGTTAATGGCTATGCATCAACATGGTATGCTAAAGGGACCACGTGCATGGTTGTATAGTGGCATGGTAAGCATTCTATAAGAGCTGGTAGTGGAAGGGAGGAATCGAGATATGATCAGGGTGCTCACTACCACACTGAGTGAATTATAGGCATTTCGTATGGCTCAAGATATGGGATTGCATCGAAATTGTGATCATTGGGATATTTCACTCGAGGATCGAGAACGTCGAAAACGTGTATTTTGGTGTTGTTTTATTGTGGATCGATTACTCAGTGCAACATTTGGACGTGCATCTCTCTTTGAAGAACGTGATTGCGATGTACCCTTTCCTTCAGTGGATGACGATGAACCTATTTCACCACCCAATGACAACCAACAATCGAATTCGCCTGTACGACTTTTGGACTCCTTTGTGCACACCATTCGTATCTGTGACATCTTGGGGCATGTGCTAAAGAGCAACTATTACGCCAAAGCCAAACATCACACGCCTGGATCACAACACATTGACCATGTCTTTGCAGCGCTCAATCAACAACTCACCAATTGGTATCACAATTTACCTCCAGCACTTGGCTATGATTTGAACAAAAAGAACGACCATGATCAACCCAACCCGGTGTGTCAATTGCACATGATTTACTATACAACAGTCATCTTGCTGCATAGATCATTCATTCCGCCTTACTCGAAATTACCACCAGCATCACTACCATCGTACAATGTATGCATGTCAGCAGCAGAATCGATTTCAGAGATTGTGGATGGAATGCTTCAAAATCGCCATCTCAAATGTGTAACCAACTTTGGTGTATATTACATCTTCACGGCAGGGATCATGTTTATCAAGGCAGCTGCAGCATCAGATGCGGATAAGGCTATGCGAGCCAAGGCTAAAATACGACAAATCATGTGCGCTCTTGATGAAGTTGAATTAACGTGGATGACCGCTGGCCGTTGCTGTGATATCCTTGGAGATCTTGCAGGGTTACGACAAATCAATCTAGAATCGGATGACAAGCATTCGGAGGCTACAGTTGGGAGCACTACACTTCAAACACCTTCCCCAATGTCTTTATCGGCAACAACAATGCAACCACCAGGTCTTTTGCAACAAGGATTTTGGAACACCGTTACCACGGCAACAGCCAACAATAATCCATTGCAACAGCACCAACGTAGTGGTGTACCACCTCCGTATCCTAATGTATCATGGATGCATCCAGCTGCTTATCGGCCCCCTGTTCCCACTATGGATCCATTCGCTGCACCAGACACTATTCCTCCACCTTCACAACAACAGCAACAATTCGATCCATTGGGTACTGCTTTTTGGGGCGTGCCTCAATCATTGGATATCAATGAATGGAATAATTACTTTGGTGGCCAACAACAACAGCAACAACAACAACAGCAGGAGCAGGATCAGCAACCACCACAAACAGCAACAGGGGCATCATCACATCAATCAACGATAGGAGCTTACACACAACAACAACAACAAGCAGGCAATCAACAACAGCCATTGATCCCATCGCATGAATACTTCCAGCCACGCTTGTCGTTCTCCAATCATGATCCATCTCCACTCCAACCACTCCAACAGCAACAACAACAGCAGCAGCAGCAACAACAAAGCAAACATTTAATCCACAATGATGATAATGTGGATGTATTGTCGGGTATCGCTATTCCAGAGACGAAGAGTGGTGTATCATTGCTTGGGTTCTTGGGTGGTCAAACAGATCCTTCGGCCAATACGCTTCCAGGCACTGAAGAAGGTGGTAATGGCAGCAATACACCAGCATTGCAATGGTAAAATAGCACACATATACGCATTAGATACTACCTTTGACCATCATTTCATACACACACACACACACACACACATACATCATTACTCCATGTACACATGTAGATGCGCACCGACCACACAATACCCCCTATTTATCTCTTGTATATTTGTTTCTTTTTGCATACGGCTTTTCTTTTGGCGTGTGTTTGTGTCAATTACGCCTTGATAAACTTTGTAGTAGCCTTCTCTTTTCTCCTCCATCCATCATTATCAGTCATTATCTTTTTCATTCTTTTTCCTTTATCTGAAGAAAGCTTGATACGGTGCGGGAGAGAATAATATGTGTAGGTGACGGGGTTATAAAAAGAAAAGAGAAAAGCATACATGAGAGGGAAAAGCAGAGGAGGTTAGGAAAGTGTGTTGATGAAACATATACTACAGCCGGAGAGAGAGAGAGCATAAAAACGAGCGGAAGGGGGTAGTGTGTGTTGTAGAGACAACTGGTATTTGTTGTGTACATGATACAGGGTCATTTGACGCGTCCGCGTGTATTACGCGATCGCATACAGCCCATTGATCCTTGTATCAAGATGCACACACCATCTACCGTGTCGTTGCACAGACCAAAAAGGAAGAAAATAAGCAGAGACTTGTTCATGGTGGCCAGATCCAAAAAAGAAAGAGAGGAAGATGCAACAAGGATAAATAAAAGTACATGAAAAACTACAAAAACTATACAAAGAGAGGGATATGGAAAGAGGAAAAGTGCGTGCACACACACATTTGTATCCACGGAAAGGTAAACTATTATTATCATGCACCACATGTAAGTTTGATGTTCGCATCATCATCATGTTCATTTTTTACGTACCTTGATCGCGTTGTTGTTGGATGCTATTGTGCTCAGGATACGAGATAGACATCATTCGTTATGTACATATCATGATCGATTCGCACTGATGAAAAAAGCGCAACCGCCAAACAACGGATGTTGACTTGCACCAGGCAAGACATTGTGTCGTACACGATCCGCTTCATGTGTGGTGAGCCACCTCTTCCTAGGCTCCACAACTGCGCGTGATGGCAGTATCAACTTTTTCTTGATGGCTAACGAGTTTTTCTTTGATGCAGTAGATAGACGGCTAAAGACTGAAAAGAGGAAAAGATGCTATTGTGGTGACAATTTGATGCGGATGTTGCAAAAGATGTTGATGACGAGGTGGGGCGGTGTTCAATGGATGAAGAAGAAAGGATGATATGAGAGAGAGAGAGAGAGAGGGAGGAGCGAGTAAATGGTTGAATCATTCGTTGTGGATTTATATGTATCGATCATTCATCATCAAGACAAGGGGCACACACACACGCACACACAACAGTGGAAGATTCGAATGTTCCTGTTTGTGTATTGCCACGTTGCTTCTTCAAACATTCCATTTTTCTCTTTCCGGTGGTACGCACGCGTCAATAGGGCAAGGACATGTGTTTCAAATGGACCTCTCTCGTTGTTGTCAAAGCACGCATCGTTGGCGGCGGAGCCTCTTAATCGTCATTTTTACACTCTTTTGGTTCCGTTAGCGGAGCAAAGAGGGAGAGACGCCTCGTTTGTTTTGGGCACATAACAGAACGTTCCAACGTAGATGCGGCGAATCATTCGTATATACACACACAACGTACTTGCACATATATATTCACATAAACCACATGCGTAAAATTCTCGGGCTTTACCATTTTCTGATATATGGACATGTGCTTATACCAAGGATGAACCACATCGGTTGGCGGGAGATCATCTCTCTCCCTCCCCCATGCTGCATCAAAATGAAATTAGATATGATCCACACAATCTCTCTTTCTCTCGCTATCTCGTTCACATATCATCATCTCCACGTGGTTACTTTGACATGGTAGCCACATGGCTCTTCGTTTAGCCTCGCTCTTCTCCCTTTTCTTTTGATGTTGCCCGATGCACTAGAAGCCTGACGCTGATGTAATCCAGGGGTAGTAGATTTTTAACTAAATCGCTGCCGAGACCATTTAATGCTATAGGTTTACATGGTCCATCCAAAAGTGCTATAGAATACCCATTACAAGGCTTGGATGGTCATCGACATTGCGCCATATCCTAACGCCTTGTTGCTCTTGGTGTCACGGAAAACGTGAAAATCCGGGGTAGAGTCCTATTGACGACCCTCATATGTTGCATCTAAGGGATCGTCCGTTTCGAGGCATATGTACCAATACTCTTTCGGAACCACATGTGGTCATGTATGCGAGGTTTTTTTTTTACCCTTCTCTATTTACATTCATAGACAAAAGAATGGGGGGGTAGAGGAGATGCATCATCATCATGTACAATGATACATTACATGCTGTGCTTCATAGGGTGATTCAGTGCTACCAATCATGTGTGTCATGTATTGTCATAAGGTCGTGGTGGATGAAGCGTTTAAGCAAGGCTACAATAGTACGTAGTGATGAAATGACGCTAATACGACTAGACAATGGCCATACCTTGTAGTCAAGAACATTTCAGGGTGCATTCTAGACACAGCAAGAAGGTGGCGATGAATTGAGCCCGTTCGTTCAAACAAAATGATCGAAAAGGGGGATTTGGGGATAATTGATTCTCGTGCACAAATGTTTATTTGCTAACAGCAAGTCCACTCTTGGACAAGCGTGATCTTCAACAATGAAAACAAGCATCTAGATTCAACCAATCAGCCAATTTCCTCTAACGCTGGCAGGGGAAGGATCGTCCACTCCTTTATTAAAGTAAAATTGGGTTCATCATCATAATCATCTGCTACTACTACTATAGTAGCGCAATTGATACAATAGGACAGCAATACTGTTTATTTATCGAGAGAAATTATACTAATATCAAGATGCCTATTACCATCTTATCCGAATGGGCGTTCAAGATTGCATTTGTTAGGTATCCATGCTGAGGGAATAATGAGGATCTTGGTGTCACGTGCATAGCTGCTAATGTAAAGTGACACAAAGAAGGTGTGGTTTTCCTAATTCGATCGCAGCAGCAGCATACTGCTCTTTGTCCCACTTGCCGTACTCCTCCATTGCGATGCTCAGTAGTCCACAGCAGAAACCTCCTTTAAAGGAAAAGTTTGTAGTGCTTACCGAATACCTATTCCAAGTAAGGAGAGACAACAACTTCTTGAAATGGTACATGCGCGAGCTCACTCACCCAATGTCCTAGTCCAATGAGCCATACAACACCAACGATCAAGCTGCCTTTTGGGATGAATTCTTGATGCTCCCCGTCAACACGACCGCTCTTTCAGAATTGATTCAGTCAAAGCCCGAGGAATCGCTGTTGGCCGTCAGCAACAATATCACGAGACTCTTTGAAACGTGTTTGACCCGTTTGGTTATCCAGGCACCAAATGACAGCAGCAGCAAAAGTGACCAGATACGGCAACAGCATGCTATGCAAATCCTAGCTTGCCTTATGCGACAACTCTTCCTCAAGAAACGGCTAAGCCATTTCAACATCATCCAGCTTCTTGCAGGTCTCGACAAGGCCGATACTGTGTTTGGAGAACTCGTCAAGAATATCCACGACCTGCTTGGCAATCCATCCACTCGATCCAATGCGTTATTGCTGGCTATCAATTTTTCAGCAGGCAACGACAATGTCAACCAGAACAATCTCAACACGTATGTACATCGAAAAGGTGGTGGAACAATGCGCTTATTACTTTTGGGTCGATATAGATATTTCATGCAACACGACATATCGGATGCATTGATCAAGGTGAGATCCGTCGTCATGCTTATTGCTCAAAATGGAACACTCACGTTGCTATGATACGTAGATACTTGACGATGATCAAAGTACCATGGAACAAGTACATGATACAGTCATGCTTTGGGGGATGTTGGCCAACTACAACAAGCGTGAGATCAAGAATCCATATCTAACACGGCTCACACGTTGCAAAAACGGGCGCGTTCTTGAGGTAAAGAAAGGCTTGGGATAACAAGGAAGTATGTTGTTGCTAAGATGTATAATAGAGCTTCGTCCTTTTGTTCACGAATGTGTTATTACGGATGACCGAGTAAGCCTATCGGCGTTGTATGGGAATGGACATAGCATTAACCACTGGAATATTAGTCGCTACATTCAACTCAAGAACGATAATGAGACGCTGACACAATCCATGGTGAATTATATGGCAAGTTGGTTTTCTGGGCCGGGATCAAAATCAACGACTGTGGATTTGGATGATATCGAAGCAGCAGCCGATTTGTAAGTTCTCTCTATATCGTCCACAGAAGCTATCTCGATGATTAATTCAACAATAGACCTCCTTATGAGTCATCGCTATTCTTGGTTCTATATGATCTGATCACTGCCAACCCTCATTTTGTCGCCATCATGCTACATCAATCAGCTCGGGAGGATAAGACGGGTCCTACGTTTCTCGGGTCATTCATATCATATGCCTCATACCTTTTCCAGCACAATCGAAATCCTCGGGCTTTCCTATATACGAGATTGATGTTGACTATCTTTTTATCCATTGTGGAGAACCAATCCATCATGAATTACATGGCCAAAGAACAGAATGCTGAGTTTGTCAGGATATGTCGGCAGGTAGAGTGATCAGCCCTTTTCTTTTCCAAAGTTCGCACATGACCTATTTACTAACACAGCCTTTTGTTAATGTAGCGCCCAACGCCACTACCACTCGTGAAAAAGGAGCGATCATTATTCTGTTCCATAATGGATGTCATGTTGATCTTTCTAAAGTACAACATTCGCAAGAGGCTTGATATCATCACCTACAAGTAAGCCTACATCGGTTGGGAGAAGTGGCTATAGCTCACACATTGATTCCCTAGGCTTGCATTTGCATGTATCCATCGTATTTTGGTATATCTCAACAATCGCAACATCCAGCTACGTGAGTATAATGGGAGGGTGCTTGTAGAGAACAAAGATGGTGACCAAGAAGGGCGTGGCTAACAAAGGGATGTATGTAGAATACCATTGGGTCGAAGTATGGCCGATCGTTACATCCACAATACATTTCATTGCAACGCATCTCCAAGATCTCGAGCTTCGGGACGGCTTTGACAGCTTAGTCACCTCGGTAACAAGATGGCATGATGGCATTGAATTCCAAGATACTAATTTTCGACAATGTCCGCTAGATCATGGATGTGATTAACCTATGCACAGCACATGGCGAATCATTCCTATCAGATACCACCAGCTACGACATGCTGTTTTACGAAATCATTCGTGCCAGCAACGATTTCAATACGCTTGCATCCTATGGTATGTATCATTGGGAGTATGTATGCATGAGGATGGTGAGATAACCTTTATGATGCAATATAGTGAGTCAAACCACTTTCCACAAGGCACCGGGTGATCGATCCTCACCACTCTCACAATCGGATTTTGCCAACGTCAAATTGATATGCAATCACTTCAAGCCTGTGCTGGATGAATGGCAAGAAACACAAAAGGCACATTTCTTGACACCTGAAAAAGTATTAGGTAAGGGCCCAGCGTCAAGATTGGAAAAGCGATCCCTTGGTTAACCATGCTATAACCTTAGGCATCATCAATGAGCATTATGATACGTTGGATTTGGGACCAGTGGGTAAAGCGGACCAGTATACGCCATATCATGAGATACCTGCCGAGATGGCATTTTTCCGTCACGTCTTACGCACAGCAACCACCGATTACATCGCTCATATTACGCAATGTTCTCCTCCCATTCGCCCTATGTCACCACCCAACCCAAGCACCTCACCATAATTGTCCATGTACTTTAGCCATCTTCCATTACATTTGTATCATTAATAACAAGACGCATGCCATTCTTCCACCCCTTGAGGACGTTGACAAGTGATGTATATTGGTCAAAGTGGATCATTCTTATTTGTAATACGTGCATTCAACATTGACTTTTGTGTGGTATCTGGAATGAGTGATGAGTGTATAGAGCTGTTCTACTACTGTGACACCTCAATGTCAGAAAGGACAGAGCGTGCTTCTTCCAATTCGGTGGTGCCAGCGTACTGTGGATCTTCCTATATATCCTTATGTAAGAATCCCCCCATTCAAGACACGTATATCCATACTAACCACTGCATCCTGCAAGTTCTTGTAGGCTTCGGCAAGTCGTCTCTTGACATCAGGAATCATTTGTAGCGTCTCGTTCAAGACCTCTTTCTATACAACAACAACAACCCCCACCCAATAAGTTTCAGTGGATCGAACAAGAGCACGTACAGGAAACAAGCTGCTTCGTACCTGTTTACGCACATCAGCCTCATCGGCGTTGTCAGCAATCAACTTGTCGATGCGTTTCTGTTGCTGCTCGGCTTCCTTGCCATAGGCAATTTGCTCCTTGTGGATGCTGGTAACGTAGCCAATCTCGGTCAGATAAACGACTCTTTACAATTGACAGCTTCTCATTTACCGCTTAACAACGTTGGTCTTGATTTTCAAATCACGGGGTGGTGCCATAGTAGAAGTGATAAAGCCCTTCCTCTCTCTTGTATCCACGCATCATAAATGAATACCAATTCACGCAACTTTGAACTTCCGCAACATAGCATCATTATCAGACAGGTTGTTTCTTTGAAGAATAAAGATAAGGGGAGGGGAAGAACAAACAGTCATTTTACATGATTGAAGCTACATTTGGAGGAGAATAAGGATGAGGACGAGGACGAGGACGAGGAGGGTACTGCTTGATTGTTTAACCACAATGACCATAGCCATTATCTGCTTCTATGCATGTTTGGCCATCAGGGCAATCCTTCAATCCTACGATACATTCTCTTCCGGCATCTATAGTTGTCGAGTTAATATCATTTCATCATCCCTACCACACACACCAAGAAACATTACTTATGGTAGCACCGGGAACAACAATCAACAACGTACACCCTATCAACAGCAATAGAAGCCGATGCGATCTCATTATGGGATATATAAACAAGTTGAAGGATAACGAAGGAGAGAGAAAAAGTATAAATAAAATGGGCTGTGATGGATCCACACGGCTCGCCTTTAACTTTCGGATGTTTGCTGGGAGACAATAGCTAATGACACGGAATAAACTTGTTTTCATGCTCAACGGGCAGCTTTTTAACGCGACTGTGTGTCATCCACGCATCATGTATCTACAGTGTGATGATGATGATGATGATGAGGCTTTGGTAGTAAATCACTCGAACGATAGTATCAAGACGGCCGAGAATACCGATGGTTTCAAAAGATGAGCAGCTGAATAGTGACAACTTACATCCACGTGATGGCCAAAGTGGGCAAGATCGTGATCACGTAATATGTTGAGATTTATCTATACATGCTTCTTATATCCGCATCATGAAATAAAATGCGGCAAAAGACACGGCCATTATCCATCAGAAGACGTTTGACAGCATATGATGCTCTTGTTTCATCTTGCATAAATCTTGAGCCGATGCCATGCGAACGATGGCATTGGTTCATTGTTGCATCTTTATTTGCTATTTGGTGGTGGTTCATACGCATACACAAACACTGGATCCATGTAACCGGGTAATTCAATCACTACCTGTCATTGATGGTTGATAATAGAGTCGTCATTTCAAGAAACATCCGTTTTGATATACAATAAACATTGGTTCATTTATTTACATGATGATCTTGGGTTCCGTAATATTGGTTGAGATCCCCTTATGTGGAAGAATGGAACCTCCATTGACATAGATCTCGTCGTTAATGGTCACGTCGTCACCAAGAACAGAGCAGCCCTCCAAGCGCGACTACATTGGAAGACACAACGCATTCCAGTCAATCATTCAATTCCACCATCATGAGAAAATTTCACTGGCCACTCCTATTAACCCGAAAACTTACCCATCGACCCACTGATGAATGCCACCCAACAATGCTAGATTGAACCCAAGCATAATCCTTCACCTTTGCGCCCTGAAGAATGACGCATCGCTGCAAACGTACACCATCACCCACTTGAACATCAGGTCCAATCACTACATTTGGCCCAATACGGCATCCCTTTCCTATCTTGGCTGATGGATGCACCATGACATTGCCCTTGTGAACATAATCGGTATCGGTGTTGGCTAATTGTTCAGGATGCTTCTTGGAAAGATGGCTGAGATATAAGCAAGTTCCACTCAAAAAGTCCTTGGGTTGACCAACATCCATCCAAAAGCCTTCGAGATCAAACGTGTGCAATTGGCCATCATTGGCGATATAGGGGAAGACTTCCTTTTCAATGGAAGTTGGTTTCAACTACATACACATGCATGAGCGTTTCGCACATTTTTTTCCCTCTGCACACCATCATCATCCCTCTTACCTCGATGCGATCTAGTACCCGTGGGCTCAAAACGTAAATACCGGCATTGATCTTGTTGCTGATAAACTCCTTTGGTTTTTCCACAAAGCGCTCAATTTGTGTGCTTCCACCGGGGCAGTTAACAATGACACCATATTTTGATGGATCATCCACTTTGGTCACCACAATGGTTCCCTCATTTCCATGACTCAAATGAAAATCACGGAGTTGTTCAAATGGATAATCACAAATGATGTCGCTGTTGAGAACAAAGAAAGGGCTATCGTCTTTGGCGAGAATGTCTCTTGCCAATGCCAGGGGTCCAGCAGTGCCCAAAGGCTCGGTTTCAACCGAAAATGTAATGGTGACACCAAATTCTTGCTCGTACTTTTTCAACGTGGATACCATGATCTCAGGACGATAGTTGACAGCCAACACAATATCGGTGACACCAGCCTTCATCATTGTATTCAGTCTCCTCAATCAAAAGAATAGGTGAATGGCTTACCTTTGCAAGGTGTTCAATTTGGTGCAAAATCATGGGCTTGTTGGCAAATTCCACGAGAGGCTTGGGAAGTGTAAGGGTAAGAGGTCGAAGACGTGTACCAAAACCTGCACCAAAAGGCAACATGGTGAATGTTATAGAAGAAGCAAGTCGTCAAACAATGACAACAGCCAACACTTACCACCAACAAGAATAAGTGCCTTCATGATTTATAGTATACGTGTGAGGAAAAAAAGAATGGATAGGATCACAAATGAATGCGTAAAAGACGCTAGGATGTAACAATGATGACAAGGATAGGATGCCTGCTTCTTATATATATGCGTGGAGAAAAAAAAGACAACAACAGGGTGAAAGATCTCCGTGTTTTACCCTGCATCTTTAACGACCCCCATCCCTTTCCATGCCAGGCAAGAAACAGCATACTTGCCACACCCAAGATATACTGGAATGAGCGAGCGTGTGGGTTAAAGGAGCTGCCACCATACATACATTGTGAGATTAGTGGGAACGTATACACATGCAAGTTCAACCCCGCGGGTGTTGTCTCGAGCAATGCAATAAGGGCGCTTTCAAATACGTCGGAAGGAAAACCGTGCCCTACTATCCCTGCATGTATTGTTGTAGTATCTTGAAGCACACCATTATCACATCCCACGCCTATGTATATGTAACACAAAATGATGGATCAATGAGTTGCATAATCTGATCGATCACACACACAAAATAAGCATCGTACGTTTTCATTTTACAGACACCTAGTTGAGTTCAAACCATGATGATGATGGCACCACGATGATGGCATGTGCTTTTTTACACAGCTCACATACATCATCCCCGTAGTAGCCTATGGTTTATGCATGTGACAATCATTTTCCGAGAATGCTCGAGATGCCTTCCAAAGTAGCCCACATCATTGACAAGCGACATTTACCATTTGATTCGGCCAAAGGGTCATTGATAAATCTAATCAAACACCAATCAAACCCATCTATCACTCCACATCCCTCTATAAAGGATACGTGTGTGGTGGTGGCGTGTGTGTTCTTTACCTTCTGAGATGGTTACATAGCATCCTACAGAATGGGTTTGCTGTTGTATATGCAATTTCAATAGTATCCGAAAGCACACGTCTATGTACAGGTATTGCCAAAAAGTCAAAAAAGGAGTGTCTATAGCTGAAGGTCATTGATTCCTTTGCGTGATTCATCGATCCACGCCAATGATGATGCATATCGTCATTTATCAAAATGGGTGTCATCATGTATCATTAGACGTCTATGATGATCAAGATTTTCAATTGCATTTTCATCCAGCAAGCAGGTCTATAACACACGCCGACAAATGGTTCTTTATGCTAGGGTATTTGTCAATGCAAGAAGGATGTGCAAGTGTATGTGTGTGCGACAAATGAAAATCGCCGATGGGTCCACCTTTGAGTCCCATTCGCTCCCTTTTCCCTTGTTTGTCATGGAAGCTGCTGCATCCAGCTCGACAACCACTGAACGATTACTTGAACCCGAGCAGAACAAAAGGATAGCATTGCCCATACGTATCGAACCCAAGGTCTTTTTCGCCAACGAACGCACGTTTTTATCATGGCTTAACTTTACGGTTGTCTTGGGTGGTCTCGCTATTGGCTTGCTCAACTTTGGTGATCGTGTCAGTCGTATGGCAGCTGCTCTATTTACAATGGTCGCTATGGGTGTCATGCTTTATTCCCTTTACACCTTTCTTTGGCGTGCCAACAAAATCAGGAAACGCGAAGCAGCACCTTACGATGATCGAGTAGGGCCAACTGTTCTCTGTATCGTGCTCATCTTGGCTGTCTCATTCAACTTTTATTGTAAGTATATGTACATACTGTTGTATATCCATTCAATGCATGAAGCTAACATCATGTCATTAGTACGGCTAGGGACTGATGTATAAAAAAGAACATTCATATGTATCCAATTGGCTTTGTCACACACGCACACACACACATGCATTCTTAAATCAAAATTACGCATATCTATTGGAAGATAAAATCGCCTATCATGCATATTGGAGAAAGTAAACAATTGTATATTATATACGATGCAATATGGAAGAGTGAGGAAGCATGAATGATAAAGGATTCGAGATAGTAGGATTCACTCGAAGACACAATAAGAGAGAGAGAGGGAGATATACACAAACGGATGAAGGTAGCTAGCTGCTGTTGGTCTAAAACTGCTGGGGGGTGGTGGGTGCGTGGGTTGGTTGTCGTTGGTTTTTTCCCCGAAGTTCATCGACGACGTAAAGAAGTATGATGGATCGTGATCATGTTTCTTCTTGACCGGGTTGTTGTGTGGTATCAACAGCTTCTTGTTGTGGTTGTTGTTGCTTTGCAGATTTGGCGGTGCGCCTCCGTGTGGGTTTAGGATCCTCTTCCATAGCTTCTGTTGGATCGGGAATACTGGCTACCATGTCCTTTAAGAAATCGAATTGCTCAACGGTCTCAATGGTCTTTTTCCTATAATCCATCATCATAAGTAAGCCCATAAAAGGAGACGTGTGGATGGTGTGATACATTACAAATGAGCTGCGGATAAGCGTTTAGCATTGCGTTGTCTGGTCTCCTGGCAAGCCTGGTCGATCAAAGACTGCATAAACAACTCCAGTGCTTTGGCTACACCAAAATACAAGGTCAATGAGGGTGTTGGATTGAGACGCTTCATGCCATGATGACTTACAAATCAATACAGGAGTTGCCTGGGCCACCTTGCCGACATCTTCATCGAGCTGCATGATCTTCTTGATGCGAGCCTAGAACGCCATGGAACGTGTTAACTAGTTTGTAAAAGTAAAGACGATATCACATACCACGGGGAATTTGGTTTTGTATTTCTTTTTCATGACAAGTGTAAGAGTTGAGAGTAGTGGAGGGAAAGGGAGGAAAGGAATAACAGGCCAAAGAGAGAGCGGCTTTTTGACTTTTGCCATGCGACTTCGAAAGTCACGACGCTTGTGTGGAAGATTGATTTGTACTACAATTGTGTAATGTATTGTTCTTTGTTGCTTGATACAAAAGAGAGAGATGGATGACAAATGTAAATAAGGAAAAGCGTGATTGTGGTGATCGTGTATGAGAGAGAGAGAGAGAGAGAGATGGATGAAAATCGTGTATATAATACTGTGTTGCTGTTGTTGTTCTACCGGTTGCTGCTGCTGCTGCTGCTGCTGCTAACTACTAACAATGAAGAATGGGGGAGAGGGGGGCAAAATAATATATGGATGTGTTAACGAGCCTGATGTTGTTGCCGCAATCCTTTAGGTGTAGACGCAGGGGATGGTGGTCGATAACCCGGCTCAGTAGGTGATATACGAGAGCTACTACTGGGACCTCCTCCACCTCCTCCTCCTAGTGCACCTGTTGCTTTTGCTTCGTGTGCATGCGCCAATGGTGGTGTAGCATGGGGAGAGACATGAACAGGGTGTTGTGATGTACTACTTACATTGGCAGAAGAAGAGGTTGGTGATGATGTTGATGATGATGTGGGTTGATCAAGAAGGGCAGCAATCGTAGGTGAATGCCTTGCATCAGGTGGTGGTGCTTGTTGTTGTCCCATCCGCGGTGAATCAATTCTTGCTTTTTTGGATGATGGCTCTCTGGATCCCGAATCTTTGCTTTCCGTTTCTTCCATAATCACTTGTAACCAATATGAGTATCACGCTATCATCCATCACCAAAGCACCCCAAATCTTATACCTTCATTATCCTTTCGTGCAGGGAATTTCAATGTCGGCATCGATAAAAGTGCATTGGCTGAATCAATGGATCGCTTGGATCGTCTTGCCTCTTTGGTGGCTTCATGTTCTTCTTTGCTGAAATCAGGATCATTCAACATTCTATCAGCAACAATTCCAAGACTTTCAAGTGCTGACATGTGCTGCTGCTGTTGTTGGGTGTTCGGTGAGGATGATGCAGCATGAGTCGATTGTGATTGTGTTGAAGTATGTTGTTGCTGTGGTGATTGTGCTGGTGGTGGTAAAGGTGATTGAGATTGTTTAGGAGGTGGTGGACGAATCTCATGTCTCATCTTTGGTGAATACTGTTGCTGGAACAAATAAGGTGGGCCTCGTCGTGGTGATGAAGTGAATGACGCTAGCTGCTGATGTTGTAATTTAGGTGACGATACTTCATGGTGTGGATAATACGATGGATGTGAATTGGATGACTTTGACACCTGATACAGGTACTCGAGCTCGGCATCACGTGTATTCAATCGTAATTCAGCCAAATGCAACTTGCGTTTCAAAATCTTGCGTTCTTCTAGTAACGTGTCTCGATCCAATTTCTCATCCTATTTTGACGATTTCGGTCATTCATCTGGAATAAAGAGATCGCCGCCCCATTTTCATTGTTATACCTCTGTTGGAAGTTTCATTGTTTCAATATTGTGCAATGTCGACGTCAATCGCTTGAGCTTTCTTGATAAAGCCTCCATATCCTTATGCAACGTCTTTGTATCCATCAGGTATCGTAGCTTTTGCTCGTTTTCCTGAAAGATGTCCAATAAGAAGATGGCTTGTGGGAATGATGGTGGTGGTAGGTTTCATGACTTACCGACATCATGTAAATACTACGCATGGTTTCAATTGCCTTATTCGCGTCGGGAGGATACGTCTGGGATTCCTGGATTTGTTCAGCTTGAGAGCGTACAATATTCTCCAAATAGCGCTGTCTCTCAAATGAATCATGCAGCTGCATAGGCGGAGCAATTAGCGTAGTTGAACACAATAAAAGGAAAGGTCTCTCCTTGTTACCTGTTGCTTTAGCTCGTCGACTGATACCTCGGTAGGTACGCCTGTGGGTGTCACATAGTCCATCTAGTGTGAGTGAAACATTCATTATTATCATTGTTATTATCCGACAACCCCAACCCAGAAATAAAAAAAAACGCCACATTACACTTACAGGATATTGCGTTGTCCTTGAAACTGGTAACATGTATCCTTGATGACCCATCCCAGGCTCTTGCGGTGCTAATTGTGTTGGATGTGGATGCATAAAACCGCGTGGTGATGATGATGATGAAGCAGCATGGTGATGATGAGGATGATGATGGTGTATTGGAGCAGGTGACCCCGGAAGACTGCGGTTGCCGCTTGTAGTAGTCATATTATTCTTGGTTGCCGTAGTATTAGTGTCGTTGTTGTTGTTATCAAGCAGTACAAGATCAATCTTCCATTTAGCATTGTCACCCCAACGTTGTATCTAATAATGATAATAAATGAGTGGGTTTTGTGTGTGTGTGTCTCGGGAAGATGTTTGCAAGCGATAGGCAAAAAAGATACCCTCCCCACCCCCATCCAATATGATGACATACTTGTTGCCGTACAGCATTGAATATATGAGTCAATTTATCTTGTGGTGCGAGTGTGGGTGATTCCGTTGGAGGTCGATAGCTATTCGTCTCTGAAGCTGATAGTGGTGGAGTGCCAAGTGGTGAACGCGTTCGAACGGTTGCAGTGGCATCCCGTAGTCGATTGGATGCTGGGCTGAACATGACAGCAAGAATGAGGATTAACGTACAAGTCGAAAAGCAATGTCGAGTTCCAAATCGGTAGAGATGGAAATGTACAAGTAAAAAGTGGAGAGAAAGGAAAGAGAAGGAAAAAAGAGTGTCGCTGGTAGCTGCCCCGAACGCGTTCTCCAATGACTGAAGCTCTCACGCATGAAATGGGACATTATCGTATCTAAAACTGAAACCCTGACGTCATGTTACTACGGTTAAATAGCCATTTGGAATACTCCATCCTTTATTGAAAGAAAAGCATCATTCATGTGTGTTGTCTCACATAATTAACGTGTGTGCTTCGTTTGTACCAACATGCCACAGGCTGAGATAGGTGTCATTTTCTTCTAGATGCAAAGGTAAGGAGCGTACATGTGTGTGGTATGCCGAAGATATCATCCAATCACAAACAAGTCTTATGCGAGCAGGCTTGGCATAAACTATGCTTGCATTTAGGTCATACACGGGCCATTTACATATCACAGTGATAGATGATCATGCTGACAATAGCAAAAGAGAGAGACGTACAACATTCACAATAAAAAGAAAACAAAGCTTGCCTACATCATGCTCTTTTAGTCAAGGCGGACATTGGATCCGCGGCATATGCGGAAAGGCTATAATTGGTGATGAAGGCGGAGACCCAAAAGTAGGATGAACAACACCACAACAGATGACCTACCTGGTTGCCCCCCGAGTAAACACGTTCTTTGCTCTTGCGCAGTTTTCTAGTATACAACCATAGGGATTGTTGCATATACGTGCATTATTGTGTCTATTTAATCTCAATGCTCACACGTACTCACGTGCCATACTTACAGCAACGTTGTTTATTCTTCTCGATTGTGTTATGCTGTCTATCCCTGTGAAGATGCCACAATGTACGAGGCTTGCCAGCCGTGTCCAGAATGCTGCTCATAGATGTAATCTTATACCATATTTCAGTAGACCATGATCGATCGCGAAGTTGCTATTGTCAAATAACGTCATTGTACGATACGTAGCCAAAAATGGTACAGGGCATGATAGCACCTTTTGGCACTTGAAAAACTGGCAGCAGTAAGAATCTCGTTTCCATAAGTGAGCCTGCTTTAGGATTGAAGGATCATGATTCATTACATAGCAATCATTCTCCCTTTAGTGTGTATCCTGCTACATAAATGATAAACCACCCTGTAATATGCTAATGCAATTACGCAGAGAGTGGAGCGACATGCCCTTGTATTGGATGATCACAAGCGTCATGTTGTTGATGCGTATCTTAATAGAAAGGCACCCCATCTTCCTCATCGTCACGGGTCAAACATTGTTTACGCGCAAGGCGAGAAATCAGGTATTCACATCCTCTACTACCATCACAATGACATAGTTTTCATGCATAGCTCAAGAGAAAAATAGTACCCGTATGTCCAATGATTGACACGGTGCTCCGTGTCAAACACAAAAATCATAAGCCAAAGCCGTTGATCATTACGAGCAATGCATAGGTGATGTACAAGCGAGAGTGAGGTGCCCTTAATGTATTGCATGATCCCAAGCGTCATGTTGTTGATGCATATCTTAAGAGAGAGGTGCGCCCCAACCACCCCATTTTGTCGAGTGAAACATTGTTTACGCGCAAGGCGAGAAATCAGGTATTCACATCCTCTACCACCATCACAATGACATAGTTTTCATGCATAGCTCGGGAGAAAAAGAGTGTCTGTGTATAACATAAGAAATGGTAATCCATAGCCGTTGATCGTTACGAGCAATGCATAGGTGATGTACAAGCAAGAGTGAGATGCCCTTGATGTATTTCATGATCACAAGCAACATGTTGCTGACGCGTATCTCATGAGAGGGGCTCACCATGCACCCCATTTTCTCGAGTGAAACATTGTTTACGCACAAGGCGAGAAATCAGATGTTCGCGCCTTCTACCACCATCACAATGGCATAGTCCTCATGCATAGCTCGGGAGAAAAAGAGTGCGTGTATAACATAAGAAACGGCAATCCATAGCCGTTGATCCTTACGAGCAATGCATAGGTGATGTACAAGCAAGAGTGAGATGCCCTTGCAATCCATCATCACAAGCGACATGTTGCTGATGCATATCATAAGAGAGGGGCTCACCATGCACCCCATTTTCTCGAGTGAAACATTGTTTACGCACAAGGCGAGAAATCAGATGTTCGCGCCTTCTACCATCATCAACACGATAAGGGGGAATGACTCCATCACGCATAAAAAGACACCAACCGGTTATGCTCTTCCACAGCATCTTTCTTTCTTTCTTTGCTCTCATCGTCTTTATTCACACACATGCACACACGCACACAAGCCGTTCCAATGTCACGATAAGCCTTCTGGTTTTCCCGCAAGGTACGTGTGCGCTGGTGTAGATGAGTACTGAAGCATTGATTACTGACAATATTACATAGGAAAAGATGTCGTCTGGTCCCTACGTTTTGACACGGTTGTTGGCGCATATGGCTTATCAAGTTTCTCCTGCTGGAATCGAAGGCTGTACACCGTGCTCATGGAGTGGGTTTATCACAAACTACGCATCAATGAAGGGAAGTACATTTTATTTCATGGGAGCATGTTACAAAGGATCTCATTTCTTCTATATCTAGTTTTCTTTTGCCCATGTTGAGCTGACCATCTCCATGTGGGCTGACAACACGGGGTTCTGAGATGCACTATGATTGTTGGGAAGAGCTTGGTCAGGAGCTTGTAGATCCACTTTTACAGCTGCGGAGAGCCTTGTGGATTCCTTTCTTTGGTACCTTCAAGGTAAGTTATGAAGCATTATGGTCAATGCTATTTTGGTTTTGACAACGTTTATTTTTAGGGCCATTTATCATATGAATTGCCGTTATGCCTCTGTCTTAGGTGTGGCGGTAATAGCCGGCACGGTGCGAGTCCGTTGAAGCTCATTTTGTCTGAGGAGATTGGGACAGCAATCGAGGATTCATTCAATTTCTGGCTGAGGGCTAAATCAGCGGGGACCATCAGCTTTCGGGTTTGACAGTGTCCTCGCGATTAAGATACGTGGTAAGTGCTTTTTATTGGACTGCTGAGATTACAAAAAAGCTAACAGTGAATTTCCTGGGTGCGTAACTACAAGTCCCGAGTAATCCCAGCTTGTTATTATTGCCATATCCACTCGTCTGTGCACTTTTGGTCTTGTGATAATCAATCATGTCTATCCCAACTTTTGAATTTCATATCCCCCCTCCTCTCTCTCTCTCGTCATAACCTGTTGTACACGCGCCGTTAACAAAGGTACTATGCAAGAGTAGATCTACACTATGCATAACACTTGGCTGGTGCATCAAACATTTACATCAACAACGGCCCAACAGGTATGACAAGAGAATCAACCCCGGCAACGCGTGCACTCACATAAACATGTATACACGTATGCTCTCTCTCATGTTACTAAACACGGGTACAAATGAACTTGGTAATCTGTCATATGCAGCTGCGTGCTGCTGAGTTGAACTTTTGACAAGTGAGCAATGCATGCTGCGATCAATGCATAGCTCCCTTCTTAGTGTCTCCTCTATTTTACCAAACAAAAAATGTTTCTCAACCTCCTTTTTCTTCCATCTCACGCCATATTGACATACTTTGCGTATCTATCTTTTTGACCTGCAATTGTATTTATAATATAAAGAAGTGTGCGAGATAAAAAAAAGAAAATAAAAAAAGGGGGGGACGATTGCTTTAGAAAGAATAACGACGTTTGATCATCATGCGCGATGTTGAAAAAAGGGTGGGTTGTTGTTGTTGTTCTTCTGGCAATGATGATGGATGCACGGGTTGTGTACGAGAACGTGCAAGGGCTGAGGAATGTGGTTGTTTTCTATAGACAGATGGCCTGCGAACCACCCTTGATCGTCGCTTGACTATGTACATGGCAGGGGTGTGTTGCTGTGGTGATGGAGGAAGTTTATCGGTGGTGGTGTTGGTGGTGGTGTTGGTATCAACCTTCTTTGGGCTTGTAGTAGTAGGCAAACGGATCACCCGATCGACCATGACGTTGGCCAAGGCGAAAAAGATACCCCATGCAATCATACCCGTTAGATTATTGGGATCCTTGGTCGATAACGAATCGAATACCATTGAGATGAGTGCATGTGGGATATGTAAAAATGGCAAAATGAGTAGTGCCGATAACCGGAGTGCAGATGACGGCTGTACTAGTAGTTGTTGCTTTGCTTGTTGCATTTTCCTATCACTTGCTGCAAGATCACGCGACAAGGATTCAACAAGTGCCATGGATGAATCGAGTCGCTTGTACGATTCCACAAGTGGATCACGTAACACAACTGCAGACGCACGACGCATGCGTTGTTGTTGTTGTTGTCGCATACCCACTACTACTCCTTCACCAGATGAACGTCGTGCCATCAACATAGGACATGAAAGAGGTCTTGATGTTCGCTTCTTGACTACCATTGTTGGTGATGGAGCAGCAGCAGCAGCAGCAGCAGTGGTCGTACTAGTAGGTTTCAAAGGTGATGAAGGCCTTGACATGGTAGGCGATGTGGCACGAGATGATGTAGAAGGTGTTGGAGAAAAGAGAGGTTCAGCTTGTGAAGAAGATGAAGATGATGCAATTGATAGATTGGACAATCGCCGAGATTGTGTATATATTGGACGTGGTAATCGAGAAGGATGCATGTGTCGAGATCCACGTTGCTGTGCTGGTGAAGATGGTCTGATATTGTTGGTGCTGGTGCTGCTGCAGCTATTATAGTCTTCTTGTACTCTCTTATCAGACGCGTCGGCATCACTATTATTTTCATTCTCCACACCGTGAATGGCGTTGTTGGCTTCTTCAAGCAAGTTGGACAGGATGCCTGATATCCGATTAAAGGCTTCTTGTTGTTCTCCATCATCATCGTCATCATCCTTTTCAAAACAGGATTCTGGGTATAAGGACATTGCCGAGTTGGGTCGTGAAATCGAGTTTTGCTCCTTTTCGGATGACAATGGATGCTGGTTTGTCATCCATGCTGGGGTGGATACTGACGGAAATGGTTCCGGTTTAATAAAATCCTCTGGTATGGCCGATTCCTTTTACAAAAGAAACGGGGGGTTAATATAGGTGGTGGTAAAAAGAGATGGCAATAGAGAATGTATTTTACCATGATAGAGGAGGAGGACAAAGAAAGAGAAAAGAGAGGTTGTTTATGATGTGCGAGACGAAAACGGTGGCAAACAAAGAAAAGGAAGGGAGAAAGAAACTCTAGTCGTGTCTAAAAACCACCGCGTGTCCCCTGTTCTCTGCGAATTGCACATGACTTAAGAAAATCCGATAGCTTGCTTCTTGCGTTCGCTACCCCCATCACCGTATTTGGCGGCCCACTTGCGGATCTCAACCAATGAATCCATGTCTTCTGCAGAACTGGGTCGTACGAGTTTCAACGCCTCATCAAAATGAGCTTGAGTTAAGATTCGCTTCTTTTTGCTTGATACTTCTTGCTGCACAGCTCGCAGGGCAGTCGTTACACACAAGTTTTTCAAGTCCGAGCCAGAGTAGTGTTCCGTTGCGTGAGCCAGCTCCGCCAATGACACCTCATGCTCTTCGTCACGCAACAGGAGCTTCAGAATCTCCATGCGATCATCCTCTTTCGGCAAGTCAACTAAACAATCCTCATGCATTAGGCAACTGCATATAATATAAACACCCTGAACAACTCGGTCACTTACCCAATATCCGCCGTGGCATACGTCGCAACACTGCATCATCAAGATCAAAAGGTCGATTTGTAGCTGCCATCACCATCACACCTTGATTGTCACTCGATAATCCATCCCATTCCACCATAAATTGATTGATGATCTCTCGACGCGAATTGGATGATGAATCAGATCGTCTTCGTCCCAACAAGCTGTCAACTTCGTCAATGAACACGACGCAGGGTGATAACTTGCGTGCAAGTGAGAAAAGGGCCTGCATGCGAATGTTAGTACATTGCCAAATGAGGATATGCCGTGCAACCAATGATGGCTTTTCTTCTTCTTTGTACTTGCCTTGACGTTCTTTTCTCCTTCACCCACATACATTTCGTAGCTATTGCAAAAAATGGAAAGGATCAGTTATTTGTGTTTTGTTTCCTTTGTCTACACAAAACCCCGTACATGTCACTGGCTTGGATTTCGAGCATACGACTTCCACTTTCCTTGGCAACAGCCTTGGCTAACATGGTCTAATGATCATTTTAGTCTTTAAAACATCCCATGATCCCCATCCATGTTGATGATAAATACCTTTCCTGTTCCTGGTGGACCAAAGAGTAATACACCCGATATAAAGTTATCCTTGAGAATTCCTTTGCGGAACACATCTGGCCGAACCAGCGGCAGAGTGATCAAACTTTGAAGCGTGTCGATGGTCGTTTGTGGAACTCTGACATCTGCAAATGAACCATGCACCTTGTCTGCAAAAGCACTATGTGAGTTTTTCAGCTGATCCCACTACCTCTCTCGTATCACGCAACACACACACACACACACACACTACTCACATGGATCGACAATGCGGCTGAGAAAACGACTCTCGTATGAATCGCAATACTTTTGCAGCTGATGTATGTTGAGTGGCTCATTGTTGTCCATATCGATCGTTATCCGCTGCTTATCAAGGAGGCGCTTTACTTGCTTCCGCTGATCCATATTATGCCGTACAAAGTTGGTTGCAACCACAAAGTCATCAAGCGTCACCATCGTCTTGCCACTGGATAATGCGTTGCCAATAGCACAGGTCACATGACGATCAATCTCCCCTGGTTGCCATAGCGACTTTTGAATTCCTTCAAGATTTGACAACTCGGCTACCATCTTGGTTTGAGATCCCTGAAAGCCCTTGATACCAATCACATCCTTTTGCTTGAGAGCCATAAGAATCTGCCGGGCATTGATCTCGCCAATCCGCTTTGCTGCATCCACTTCTAGCTGTGTTTCCCATGATCGGAAAAGAAACGTATCATGCATAGGTGGTGGTACACTGATACATTTCATACCAGGCATGAGGGGTATATCAAACTCGGAAAGCGATCTCTTGTAATTCTGATACTTTGTTGTCAAGGAGGGTGAATATCCAGCAAGAGCAATAATTCGATGTCCTTTTTGTCGCAATTGTTCCACCGAATCCATCAATGCTTCTCGTAAGGTGAGCGACAAATGATCCCGCATTCTCTCATAATCACGAAGGTACACAATCTTGGGTGACGATGGGTTTTTGTCGTCACCGGTCATCAGCATGCGATTGAACATGGTATTGAATTTTGAATACATCTCTTCGGATGGCTTGGTTGTTGTTGTTGTTGTTGTTTCCTCTTCTGTTGTTGACGTTGTTGTCGCATCCTTAGCCTCCTCCGCTTCTTGTAATCTTTGCTCCAAACGGTTATATAACTCTTGCAGTGGTGGGAAACCCATATCTCGCAATTTGCTGATGAATTCTGTTGAAAATTCGTCTCCTACGATCGCTTTATCATCCAAGATTGACTGATCCCTGTCTACAAACATAACAATGGATGGCTGCCCTTTGGAATCAATCGACCCTTGTTGTGATGCTGATAATGTGCCTGATAAAGAAGATATGGATGAGCTCATTATCATCCTTCCTCCTTTTGTTGATTTGCTTACTTACTTTGGCCATTGCTATCACTCGCTTGTGCCAATGCAATAAAGTCTTGTGGGTCAAAGACGATGAGATCAGCTCCAACATCTGCTGCAAGTCGCTTGGCGATATTGTCTTGCATGTAAGTGGCTCCTCGACCGGGAACGTTGAGCAATAGATGGTCGGCATGATTGGATGATGCAAGTGCTCCCTTGGGTGCAAGGCCTGTTTGTACAGCGAAACGTAGCTCGTGCCATAGCTGCTCTGTAAATGACTCGGCATAGCTCGGATGTAAAGCTTGTACTTTGATAGATGAATGAGGTGTATAGTTGCTGTTGAGGAATGACTCTATAGATGTAGATGTATGCATGATCAATATCTGCTACTTTGAGAATATAGGCTAAAATAAGGGGCCTGTAAGATATACTCACTCGGAAGAACCGAAAACGATCGTCTAGATTTGCGAGAGATCTTGCGTCCTCTTGAAGAATCAGAGGAACCCTTTGAACCATTGGGCGAAGCAGCATCGAGCATTGAATGAACAAAGGCTTTTGACTCGTCGATGGGTGGCTCTGAGGAAGACGAAGAGCGTGGAGGAGGTGTGGTTGGTGCTGTTGCTGCAGCTGTTGCGTTGTTGTTACTGTTGTCCTCGGTAGCTGGTGCGTCTCGACCTGCTGCAGTACTAGCTCTTGCTAATCGTTGATAGCTCGTTCTTGCAACCCATTGTGCTTTAGATGGAAGAGTCGATCGGCCCAAGCGCGCAAACAAAACTGCTGACATGATAAGTAAGGGGGAGGAGATGTTGCAACAGCCAAGTCGAATCCTGAAATCTCAACCAGGCTTTTCATTCCCAGTCGCTCTTGTTGATAGCTCCAGTCGTCATTGGCACTTGCACCACTATAAAGCTCATTTGGTAGTAGACTACAATTCAAGTCGCTGCACATTGTAGTATTTCGACCCATTCAATAAACACGCCATGCTACATGCAATGCTCTCATTGCCATATTTATTGGATCTGTATATGTCATTTGTGTGTCTTGTATATGAAAGCAAGGATGCCCATCTATAATTCATATGGTATAATCCATCAACCATTACTCTAGCTACCTACTGAGGAAGAAGCACCACGATGCTGGGCATTGATTCTTCTATGTAGGTATGGTGGATAATATAGTTTGAGTCACGTGGTTTAATGAAAAGGCTTATGTCTGCTGCATGAATCGTACCATATTGCTTTCAGTTCCATAGTGACACAACATTTGACAGCATTTGCATAATTGATCAAGGAACAAGTTGTATGATGGATCAAGCTTGTAGACATGTGCAAACTGGGGCAAAAGACAAACGAGGAAAGGTGCAAGCTGACTTGAAATTGGGCCTCCTTATCTCAATGCAATACTTGAGCTTCCTTTTCTCTCATCTCTCCCTTGATCGCCTTCTTGTATTGATGCTGTCTTCCATTCATTAAATGACGTGTCATTGAAGCTTCTCTCTTCCCTACATTCATTCGTTCAATATACCATTTCGACCTACACCCCATTCATTCTACTCCATTACCGTTGTCCTCGATACCACTTCCTTCTTCCAATATCATCCATACTCCGTTCCGCTCCTTCCTTTTTTATCTATATCTTATTTTATCAACACAATAAGCCATGATGCCACGATCCACATCTCGTAACCAAAAAGCCAAGGTAAAGTAAGTGGGGGATGGGAAATGGAATGTGCTAGATATGTACTGATTGCATCCATCCTCCAGCTCGCAGCAGATTACAATGAATTGCTCAAGGAGTTATCTTCAACTGAAATGTCATCTGTGGGTTATTATCGTTTAGGAGAAACCATTGGCCAAGTACGTTAACTTTCGTTCCCCAAGAAAAAAAGAGAGGCATTGGGTTTAATTAGATACCTTTATAGGGAACTTTTGGCAAAGTCAAATTAGGCACGCATCAACTGACAGGCCAAAGGGTTGCCGTGAAAAAGATCAGCAAGCAACATGCTCCCATGATTGCCCGCGAGATTCATCATCATCGTCAACTTCGTCATCCCAATATCGTCACCCTGTATGAGATCATTGTTACCGAATCATCCATCTATGTCGTTTCAGAATACTGCCCGAACGGTGAATTGTTCGATGCATTAGCAACATGCGGAAGATGCCCAGAACACTATGCCCGAAAATGGTTCTCGCAACTTGCAAGTGCCATCAAATATTGTCATGAACAAGGCATTGTCCATAGGTATATACATACAACCACGCCATTCGATAGTATCATCATTCATTTAACTCATCATCACATTATCCATTACAGAGATTTGAAGCTGGAGAATATCCTTCTGGATGAGAATGACAATGCCAAATTATGCGACTTTGGCTTTGCGAGGCAAACGGATAATCGACAACTCTTGGAAACCTTTTGTGGAAGCCTTGCTTATTCCGCCCCAGGTAAACTTTTCATATCCCACCCCTTTGTTTTGGAGTGATGGTCTATTAACATCAAGTCCCCCTCTCTCTTCAGAGGTCATTGAAAGGAAAAAGTATACAGGGCCTGGTAAGAAGGATGATCATGCATCATTGTACAGCGTTCGTTTAGTAATAATGTGTCTCTATAGAAACCGACATTTGGTCGCTTGGTGTGATTTTGTACACGCTATTGGCCGGCGAATTGCCTTTTGACGATGATTCTGAAATTATGACCCAACGCAAGATTGTCAAGGGGGTATATGAGATGCCATTTTATTTCTCTACTGGTATGTGTTGTGAAAAAGCTTAAATGGGGATTTCATGCATAAGCATGTAGCACGAATCTTAAAATGAACAACATTTTAGGTTCAGCCGATCTTATCCGATCCATGCTTCAAAAAGAACCATCACAGCGAATTACAATCGACCAGATATTGGCTCATCCATGGTTGCAGGAGGCGGCTACAAATGGTTCAGAAGATACCGATGACTGGATAACCAATGCATCCTTGACACGCAATTCAAGCCAATGCGACCTCGATTCAGTGTTTTCAGGGAAACATGCAGCAATGGATGAGGATGATGGTTGCACTGATATCTCCAGTTACGACAGCTATTCGAGTCTTTGTGAAAAGTCAACCATGCATGTGGATAATCGCTTATGCCCTCCTTCTGCACAAGAATCAGCAACCGCGTCCAGGTTCTCCCCACAAGTTCGCCATAGCCTGGGTATGCTGCGACATGATGACATGAAACGTAATGCTGCTCCACGATCACCACGATTCTCTGCTCCCAGTACAATGAATATCAAGTCGCCACTATCACCACCATCGTCACCTTTAGGCAACCGATCATCCATGCCGAGCACTTTGCCGTCAAGTTTTATCAACTCCCTTTGTGATGTACCACGACATGACGTACCTTCCATGACTGCCAATGAACAACATTTGGCTGTGGCATTGACGGCTGCAGGTGTGGATAGCGAGACGATTAAAGAGATGCGAAAGGGCACATGCGATTCCTTGAATGGCTTGTGGACAATGCTGCTTGAGAAATCTTCGGCAAAATACGCAAAGGAAGGATTTGCTACTGTTTTGCAACGTCAACAGCAACAAAATACATCACGAATCCCTATCCAATTACCAACCAAGTACGCCACTAGCTGCAATGCAAGCGATGATAGCAACCAAAAAACACCATCCTCACGTATTAAAATTGATGCTACGACACAAACAGCTGATCACTATCATGCATCATCTACAACACCATCACGTCATTGTGTTGCTATGCAACCATCGCCTTCGCAACCGTCACCACAGCAACAACGTCGTACAATGAGTCATGTTCGAGGTGGAGGTACCATGCCAATCAACAACAATCGTTCCCCACCAGAGAAACAGGCTGCTGGATGGTTTAGTGCCACGGTCAAGGCATTGTTTGTTGGTAGCAACAATGAATCTGAACGCCATCAGCGTCGGGGATCGAGAACTTTCAGGAACGTGGATGCACCACCCTCCAGCAATGGTAGTTCCAGAAAGCGGTATTGGGATGATTCTGAGAACCAACAACAGCATCAGCAGCCATACAATGGAAAGGATGTTGTGGCTCATCGCAACATGAACCACAAATACAGGCTACACATGCTACAGTTTTCAGATCCACCCGCTGGTGAACTAGATCAGCTCAGCTACAGCAATGAAAAATCACGCCTTTTACGTCAACAGGATCATCGTATTTCACAGCAGCCTCATCATCACGCTTCAATGCATCATCATCCTAGTCAACGACAACAACAGCAGCGGCCATCTTCTCATGAACCACTGATTCCACCTATAGCACGCACTATCATCAAGCCAGCCACTGAGATCTTGCCTTTGATGACCGAAGCTGATTCTTCAACTTCAGTGACCATGCGTAAAAAACGGTATTCAACTACGCCTTATCGTCCATCGATTAATGATCGTGCGTCTGAAGAGGAGGAATTGGTATGTGTGCCTCCTATTGCAGCATCGGCTTTATCCACACCTCCTTCATGTCAGCAGCATGTTCATCGTGAGGAAGATAAACAACAACAATCAGATGTCATAAACACCTCATCTCAACAACAACAACAACGCCCCCCACAAATCGTTACACCTCTATCACCAGTCCTTTCAGCACTTTCACCTTCTTCATCCACATCTTCTTCCACTGATGAAGATGATCCTGCTTCACCTGTTTTATCACTTCCGGTTTCTCAAGCAAAGCAACCTATCAAGAACATTACCCCAACTACTACTACACTCTCCAATGTTTGTGTAAGTCATTCTACATTTATTGATGCAATACGCTAATAGGGTTTGATGTCTATAGCACATGCAACAGGCAAGCACAAGTCTTAGACGTCCCGAGTTTATGCCACGCTCAAGACTCAATGTTTACGGGATGAGTAGTGGTGGTGGCGGTAGTGCAAACAGCTTTGCTTCCAAGGCCATCATTGAAGAGGACGAGGAAGAAGAATAATGGTGAAGAGAGCAACATCACCGTACACAACCTTCTTTTTGAAATCCAACAAAAACAGCATTTCATATCACACAACAGCATCTTACATTAGCCGCATCGTTCTTCCATCATACACATCACCATATCTCAAATCCTTTTTTCTCCTTGTTTCATATTACTGTTATACTCTCCTTTGTCGCACGTAGTTTTTCTTTATATCCGCGTCAGCGTATCTGCGAAAGCTTACACATTAAAAATGTATGTCGTCTTTTTCGCCACGCCACCTGATATTCGTCTTTTAGCAGCTTGGGGCAAAATGATAATATGTGTGTAACTGAAAACTCACAATGAGGTGCAGCAGCAGCAGCATCATCAGCCACGACGCTTAGTGCCGTTTGTGCCGTTGCTATCATACCCGCCAAAAAATTATATGTACAAGTGAAGGGCAGCGGTGGTGTGTCATGTTATCGTCCATCAGACCTTGCCTGGTAACGTCCATGTTACACCGTATTGTAGTGAAGATCCAATCCTGTCAACAATGATCAAAGCTTACACGCATACAAATGACGTTGTATACACACCACCTTTAGTGTTTTCATATTCACATACATAGCAACGGAAGGAAGGATACATAAAAACAATAAACATGTCATTATAAAAGGACGCAAACTTTATCGGAAAACGGGATGCTCGGGTGGTGTTCCGTGGGAATGGCTAAAATTGGACATGAGCGCGCGCCCATGCAGAGAGCTTTTGCCTTTCTCTCTCTTACTCCCTTTATCTCTTTCTCCCTCTATTCCTTTCTTCTCCGCTCTTTTTCTTTGTTCCTTACTACCGCTGCAGTTCATCTTGATGCGTAGAATACTACCGTCGAAAAAGAGTAAAAAGAGACCTGGTGACCTTAAGATCCCTATTCCTCTTGTGGGAGGTGTATACAACGCAAATCTCACTGATAATCAAATCGATCAACTACTCACAGGCCGTCGCCATGATAATTCATTGTCAACAGCAACAAACGATCATCATCATAAAAAAGCGTCCTCTATCGCTGAGGAAAGATCAAATGCTTATGAGGAGAAACCACCACCACGACCTATCAGCTCACCACCTATTCTTGCTATGCCTAATCCACGTCGACCCTTTGCTCCAAAAGATTCTGTTCTTCAATGCCCGGAATATGATAAGACGCAAATTGAAAATAGCACTATCACCACCAACACCACAACACCACCACCACTCTCTGCAGAGAGCAACAACAGCGACCAGCAGAGTGTGCTTGTATTATTACCACAAAATTGGAAAGAGATTCCTAACCACATTCAACGAGAGCAAATCATGGCTGCACCAGAAAGACCAATGTTGATGGATGATTCTGAACAGTGGGCAGAAAGCAGTGAAGATTCAAATTTGCAATATACTTCAGCGCCCCAATCACCCCTTGTTTCAGATGATGATCCTTCATCCACTGCCCTGTCATTCAACCATCAATACAAACATCACCATTTATCATCTGACAGTTCCACACCAAGAGCACATCGCCATCAACGTGCTGCTAACAATATCCGTCAACCACCTCCAATCATCCAACCAACAATGGCACCTTCACAAAGACCACCTGCTGCTGCACCAGAACACAATGTTATCAGCCTTGAGGCGTTGAAACGACAAGTAGATATGATTCAACAACAGCGAGAACTAGAAAGACGTGAATGGGAAAGGAGAGAAATGGAACATCGGCAACGTGAACAAGTGATGCTTGATAAGATCATGGATACTCAACGACAACTTGAAAGAGCCTTGGCAGCAAGCAGCAATAGTAGCAATAGCAGCTCATCCAATCGGCGGCGTAATATCACAATACGCCCCTTACCGCGTGATCATGACGATGATGATGATGATGATAGTGATTCATCTATTGCTGCAGCACCTGAACGAATACGACGATCGCAACGTCGACGATCAGCTCCTGGATCGCCTCAATATCATTCAGCTGTTGAAGAAGACCATCTTGATCAAGATGATCCAATGGCATCATTTCCAAGACGTCGTGCAGCAGCAGCAGCAGCAAGAAGATCTTCCATTCGTGATGATACAGCAGCAGCTTACATGTCATTACCAGGTCCACATCACCATCACCATCATCGTTTACGACGCCCTCATCATCATCATCCATCTGCAACAACGACTACTATTATGCACCTACATCCTCCTCCTCCTATTCGTCCTCCTCCACATGCAACACCAGCTGGTGGTCCACCTCCACCTCCTCCACCACCTTTACTTTATGATGAATGGGCTGCTGCTGCTGCTGTTGGATGGGGTGGTCCACCACCTCCACCACCACCTCATTATCCTATAGCCCCACCTTTTTCAGAAAGTGCATATCAAGATGAGCCTGCATTGTATCGTTCATACAATCGTCGTTCATTAAGACAGCAACAGCAACAACAAGCACCAGGATCAACACGTATACAACATCGACGACCAAGTGGCTATCATACCTTCGTTGATGGTCCACCTTCCTTAGGATATTGATATGTAGAAAAGATCATACACTTTTTATCTCTCCCCCTCCACCCTCACCTCCTCATTGTATCATACTTGTTAAATTATATATGTATATTCTTTTGTCTTACACGTGTGTATTTATATATATTGGTTCTACATGATTAAGGTAAACAGTAGGAAAAAGAATATAATGGTAGCAAAAATCTTGATCATGAGCCATCGGTTTGAGCTGATATTTGTATAATATTTGAGTAGTTCACGCTGAGCACCCATCACATTCATCTCGATATCCTCTGTATTTTGATCAATCCTACATTTTCCCATCCCAATCATTCCATGGTCAATCACCATTCTATACAACACCTTTTTTTCATGATGACTTGCCTTTGTACCGTTTCACGTTGTTCAGCAACCATGGTAGCAAGTTGTTGAAAGATGGAACCCAATTCGGCAATCGTACTCTCGATGCTTTCGATGGCTGTAGATCGGTTTTCAATGTATCGATCTTGTTCTGCAAGGACCATTTGCTGCTGCTGCTGTTGCTGTTCGGGTGTAATCATGGGTATACCCAGAGATAATGTTGAATCTTCCGGTGGTGGTTGTGGTGGTAGCTGTTGTTGGAGTTGTTGTTGTTGCTGCTGCTGCTGATTATGCGCATCCTCGGGTGGTGAATCACGCCGCCTTGACTTGAGCAAGGGTGAGCTTCCTTTTTATCCACAACATACACACACACACGCACACTCCATCAGCATGATCAATAAGAATAATACCTTTTTCCTCTCTCTCAGCTTACCGAATGATGGATCCACAGCTTGCTCGGATGCCGAAAAGAGAAACTGATCGCGCTTGTCCTTGGACATTTTCATATTCTAACATCACATCACCCACACTTAGCTCATCATCATCCCTTCCACGTCTCCCTATTCACAACTTACCTCTGTCCTAATCTCAAGTACATCCTTAAAACTCATTGACGTATCGGCTAACTTGCTCTGAAGGGCAACAACGACATTCGATGTATGCTCGGTTGCTTGCTTGGAGGATTGGCGTTGGTGCTTGGTATAATCTTGCAACATGGCAATTTGCTTGTTGAGCTTGGCAATATCTTGCTTGATAATAAACGTCAATTCCTATATATCTCTCGTTGAGTATCCATGATGCTGCTATGAGTCGTCGACGACATACGCTGATCTCCACGGGTTTATCATCAAATAAGGTCTTGCGTTTGGCCACTACATACATGTATATACAGTTAGTGAGGTCTTGTTGCAATAGACAAAAGCATCCATATTTACGTTTGGTCAGCTTCTCTAGCTTGCTTGCTGTACTGGTGATATTACGACTGATCTCTGCTGCCATCAAGGAGAATTCGCTTCGAGGATGGTGTTGCTTTTGTTTTCCATTGGAAGTCATCCGAGGGGATGAAAGGAGTGAACGTCGTTCGAGAGTCGATGATGCGTTTGAACGTGACCGAATACGGTCCACCATGGAGTGGAATTCATTGGTGCGATCTTTGAAGGACATGGCTGGTGGTGGTTTAAAAAGGGAGGGAGGAGAAAGAGAAAGAGAACAGCACACACCATTCTCCGCTTGGAACACGCATTGGCCTTATTTGGATCTTCCTTTTGAGAGAGAGCACACGCATAAAAGGTGTGAGTGTGTGTGAGAGAGTGCATGTGTGTGTGTCATACATGTGATTCTCGCTAACGCATATATTTTAAGACCTTTTCATTCCCATTTCCTCTTTCTTTCTTTCTTCTTTACTCATTTACCACAACAACAACCGATCACCATGACGACGGCTGCCACGACGAATACTAGGAAAAAGACCTTTTCGATGCAACATACCGTACCACGCCTCCCTATCCCTTCATTGGAAGAGTCCTGTGCGCTCTATCTACAATCCTTACGTCCATTGCTGTCACCAGATGAATACCAAAAATCAGCAACGTTGGTTCAAGACTTTGTGAACAGTGATCTTGGCAAATCCCTGCAACAACGACTTGCGGATATTGATCAAGCTTCTCCTTACAATTGGCTTGAAGATAACTTTTGGCTACGAAAAGGTAAATCCATCATCATCATCATCATCATCTCTTTATTGCGTGTGTATGTGCCTGACTCAACAAGGGTTACACACATGATATAGCCTATCTGGAATGGCGGGATCCACTTATGGTCAACAGCAACTGGTATATGCTTGGCGTCAATGATCCAAATCATCCACAAGAATTATTGACCACCAATGGAGGTGTGTTGCCCAAAGGCGAGTTTACGCATTTTCAAATCCATCGAGCTGCACACTTGATTCACCGCGGTTTGGAGTACAAGGAAATTCTTGAAAAGTGAGTTAAAAAGATGATCCGTACCATCGTCTCGGTATTTCTCACGGCATGGAAAACTGACATGTGTGTATCACCACCACATACGTATAGCGAAGACATTCCTGCCGACATGATCCGAGGAAACAAGGCTCAATGCATGTGGCAGCATACCCGTATCTTTTGCTTGACACGCATTCCAATGCATCATTGCGACAAGTTGGTTCAATACGATATGGCATCCACCAAGCACATTATTGTCCTTGTACGGGATCAGGTTTATAAGCTCCCTGTATACAAGCAGCAACCTGGTACAACAACATGGACATTATTGACACGTCAAGAAATCGAGCAGTAAGGCACCCTCCACCCTTGTGTATAATATGAAAAACATGCCAGATTCATTCTTGGACAATCAATCATGCAGTGCTCTTTTGGCTATCGTATGCCATGTACAACGCATGGACAGCAATCAACTACAACCTCCCATTGGTCTTCTTACATCCTGGGATCGAGATAATTGGGCTGTGGCACGCAACCATCTACTTGCTTTGGACACCATCAACAAGGCTACCAACCAGGATATTGAATCCAGCCTTTTTGCTGTAGCCTTGGATGATTACAGTAATGGAGCCGATATGGGAGGACGTACCAAGATGGCCTTTTGTGGTAATTTGGGAATCGGCAATGGGCACAATCGGTGGTATGACAAGAGTATCACTGTCTTAGTGGAAAGCAACGGCCAATGCGTGTATACGGGTGAACATTCGCCTGCCGATGCGCTCCTTGTCAGCTATGTCTTTGATCACATGCTCATTGAACCATGCCCGCCACCCTTTGACATCCGCCCTGTGGCACCTGACGCAGTACAAGATGCATCATGCTTTGAACATCTCACATGGAAGGTTGATCCGGTTATTGAAAAGTGCTTGGAGAATGCTCAAAAGGCGGCCGATGATACAGCAGCATTCTCAGATTCATACGTTGAAGTTTTTGAAGATTATGGCACCGATTGGATCAAAAAAGTAGCCAAGCTCCCACCCGACGCCTTTTATCAAATGACAATTCAACTTGCATACCACCGTATCCATGGCAAGGTTGCGCCAACGTATGAGACAGCATCCACTCGGCAGTTTTTACATGGTAGAACGGATACCATTCGTACATGCAGTGTGCAAAGCAAACGATTGTGTGAAGAATGGATGAATGAGCAAAACGATGTAAGTCATTTGACAAGGTTCTCTTTGTTACCCTCTATTCGCATGATGTTGTTGGTGGTGGTATCTTTGTTCTCATGCATACAGTACATGTTCAATTTGGGCATTTTAATATAGGCCAAAACCAAGTACGATCTTTTGAAAGATGCCATCAATGTCCATCGCAAGTACACCCAAATCTCGAGTAATGGCCATGGATGTGATCGTCATTTGATGGTGCTGCGTCTACTCAACATGGATCATCAAATTGTATCTCCTACCACGGGCAAGCTTGTACCAGCACCTATGCATCCAATGTTTGAAGATCCTATATTCAGCAAATCACAAACATGGGTGCTTAGTACATCCAATTTGCATTCGGGAGTTCGTCTTATGGGCACTGGTTTTGGTTCAGCTGTCAAGGATGGCTATGGTGTCAATTACATGGCCGCTCCCACAGTGGTCAAGTTCACTATTGAAGTAAAGCAAGTGCCTGATACAGTGTCTGCCAAAGAATTTGGTGCAACTTTACGCAGAGTACTATTGGAGCTCAAGGACGTTTGTGAAAAAGTCCACCAATCCACATCTTCAACAACAGTGCAGGCAAGGATGTGAAAATGGTCTTTGTTTATCCCAAATCCACATATATCCCATATAGCACACACTCATTGTCTTTGTGTTGACCTCCCCCCGCCTCCTCCTCATCTTTAGACAATGTGCGCATTTTGGCACTAGAATAATAAAAAGCCAATACTATTTTACACGTATCCATATTATCCTTTCTTTACGATCTACCTTCGACTCTACCTACTCCTCCCTCCTCTCGTTATTCTTTCCTTACAGCCATTATTACACACACCCTCCTTTATTTTTCCATACTTTCCTTTACAAATGTCTCAAGAAACCTCTTTTCCAATCCCTACTATGATACCTGGTCTCATCGATGATACCAAGACTAAGGATGTCAAGATACTAGCTGAGCAAACCATGATCCACGCAGGAAAACAACGTCGTCGTCGCACACGTAATCGTGGATTTGACCCTAATCACATTCCAAGACCAGTCAACTGCTTCATGCTGTATCGTATCGAGATGCAAAAGTATATTCGAAAGCATTGTCCATACGCCAACCACCGACAAATCTCGAAAATTGTAGCCAAGTGGTGGCATCAAGAGACCGAGGAAATCAAGGACGAATTCCGCTCTGCTGCTGACAAGGTTAAAATGGAACATCGTAGCAAGTAAGCATCATCAACGTTTAATCTTTGGAAGTTTGATTCTAATGTTGCTTATCTTTACAGGTATCCTGAATACAAGTATTCCCCCAAGAAAAAGAAACAGCAAGAGCCAAAGCATCAAGAGCCAAATCAGCAACATGTAGTGCCTCACAATGTTCAAGAAAGCAACGTTGATGAGAAGTTCGAGACCTTTGATTATATGGCTAGTGCTCCATGGCGCCAACAACCTGCTACCTTGTATGGTGATGAGAAGCCAAGTCCCGTTCTTTATATGCCACAGCCTCAGTATTACATGCTATCACCTGAAACAGCTCTTCCTTCCTCGCATCTGCCATCGTTGGATTACCCACTTACAAGCACTTCTGCAAGCTTGAATACACCAGTGTGGGATTCGAAAGCACTAGACCATGATGACTATAAGCTTGATATGCCCAAAGGCAGAGGTTGTGCATTATCATCGTCATCATGTTCGTCATCGTCCTTGTCCCCTGATATGTGGAGCAATCCATCCTTGCCATCATGCAACTTGGAAGCCTATGCTTTGCAGCAGCCTATCCTTGACCATCATCCAATCATCAGCCCGTGGACCCATTCCTTTGTTCCAGTAGGACAAGAATCAATGCTAGTGGAGCCTCTCGCTTCTGATTATTCCAGTAGTAGTACCCATGACAATGCCTAATCACGTGTCTAAATGTAAAGCAAGTATGCATGGCATACTATGTTTGTTGTAGTAAATAAAGATTCGGATTCGTTCAGTAAAATAATTTACCGAGGCCACACAGGGATGCAGGGGGATGGAGATTCAATCCACTGAATAAACACCACTCCTTTGTCTTACACAAAATCATATCCATGCCGTGTTTTCCCATCCCAGATCCAAAGGGCACTAGCCATTATACCCGTATTCCTTTTGAATTTGATCAAGAACGCAAGTTGGTGTTGTTGTTTATATGACAAGAAAAGAAAAATGGAGCTAATTGTATCTATTCGTTCTAGTCACTGCATCCCGTGTCTTTGTCAAGCTTCCTGATGGTTTTTCGCCCTTGGAACGGATGGTGTTGCAGACAACAGGCAACTTGCAACGGCTTCTCTCCGCATACTTTAACGTCCCAAGTCGTGTCACCATTATCAAGAACGAATTGGTCCCATGCGATGCTGGATCGTCAGGATCGGACGATGACGACGATACTTGCCGACATTCCAGTGCCAGCGATCTAAAGAGCAACCTCGATATGCGATTCGAACGACGTATTCTCATGCATTTTGGCGACAAGTTTGCATACGATGCCGACTCGATTGTCACTGTCAACGACCAAAAGACACTTGGCTTATTGACGAACCATGAATTTGGTCTGGGTCAGGTATTCAGGTATGTGTGTGTGTGTGTATGCGCCTCATTTGACAGGGCGTCTATGCATTGTGATGCAACTTGACTTTTGACATGTTTTCTATTATGCAGTCACCTGCGACACACACCCAAGTTTGCATTGCATGCTATAGGTCGTCATGGCACCGAGCACGGAAGCAGTTTTTGGAGAGATTATACATTACAAGCTCCTGGCGTCGTCAATTGCTTTATTCGTGAGACTTTTGTGGAAGGATTGTTTGAACCATTCACAGGTGAACCTTCGAATCAAGGTACTATTTGGTATTCTCCGGAATGTTGCTGTGGTGCTAGTACTTCTACTACTACACGTCGTCCTGAAGCTCAACATACATTGATCTAGTTCTAGTTGCATTTTTTTCTCCCCCTTCATCATCTTCATCTTCATCGCTTAGCATCGATTTATTCTATTTTCAATACATACAAAACATGGATACCATTGTCCTGCATATGTACTTAATATCATGACCTGCCATGTATGGTATACAATGAACCCTGCAGCAGCAGCCTTCTTTATCAAATGCAATCAAAAAGTACTTTGATATGCTTATCTATTGCGTCATTTTACCATCAATCATGCATCATGCATTTATCCCTACTCTCGGTCATTTATCATATAGTAGGCCCTCCTACTAGCTTGCTTATTATGTAGGATGGGTTAAAGCACTGGTGGGATCAAGCCCGTCCATGACAATGATGCTATTTATGTTCATTGTTTATCATATCAAAGAGGATTGATCTCGAGGCCAGAACCATCAAATGAAGCGCGCGTCATTGTGTACCGTCATCATCTTGTCTTGGCTATGACCTGTATTTGTGTACCCATTTATACACACAAATCCAGGCTAAGGTGCCAAGAGAGCGAACAAGTCCGATACACCGTGCCACATTAATGCACCACCCTCTCTTTATTTCGTCTATATTCAAAAAACACACGCCCCGATGCAACCACCACCACCAGCTACCAATGGTCCCGTCATTGCAGGCTACTTTGTCAATTGGTATGATCTCATGCACTGAACTGTCACCAAGCCAACCGCCTTTTCTTTTCATTCAGGGGGATTTATGCACGCAACCACAATGTCATAGATCTCGCACCCGATGCACACAAGCTCACACACTTGCTATATGCTTTTGCCAATCTCGAGCCTTCTGGCAACGTTATCCTCGGCGTATGTACATGTAGGGGAGTAATGGCTATGTCTATCAGCGTACTTATTTGGTTGGGGTTGGGCATTAGGATGTATGGGCTGATAAAGACAAGCATTTCCCTGCCGAACAAACGATTGATGGGCAAGCTGACAGCTGGAATGACCAAGGCAACAACTTGTATGGCAACTTTAAGCAACTCTATCTACTCAAGCAACGCCATCGACATCTCAAAGTGACTCTCAGCGTGGGTGGATATTCATGGTCTGCCAATTTCGGCGCCGTTGCAGCGGATCCACAGAAAAGGGCTACCTTTATACAGTCGGCTATCAAGCATGTTGCTGATCTTGGATTGGATGGCCTAGGCAAGTATATATCGATCACGTCAAGAGATGGTATTGGAAGTTCTAAAAGGTAGTTTTTGTGATTTAGATATTGATTGGGAGTATCCAAAGAATCCTCAAGAAGCATTCAATTTTGTGCATTTGCTGTACGAGTTACGTATCGCTCTTGATCGATATCAGCAAAGCTTGGGACAAACAAACGAGCCGCGTTTACTACTCACTTTGGCCGTTGCATGTGGACCCGACAACTACCGATTGCTTCGACTACGTGAGATGGAGCCCTATGTGGATATCTTTTATTTGATGGCGTACGATTTTGCAGGCTCGTGGGATAGCCAAACAGGGAATCAATCAGCATTACATGGAGGTTCAATCAATGGCCATCGAGCTGTGACCGATTATATGCAAGCAGGTGTTCCGCCCCATAAGCTGGTACTTGGCATTCCTGCGTATGGTCGTGCCTTTTCCAACACATCAGGACTTCATTCGAGCTTTCGAGGTTTACCAAAAGGAACTTGGGGAGAGGATGGCATGTATGATTACAAAACACTTCCCATGCCTGGAGCCACCGAACACAACGATCTTCAAAATATGGCCTCCTATTCATATGATCCTGCAAAACGAGAATTTGTCTCCTATGATACACCCGAAGTCGTTCGAGCCAAATGCGAATATGTTAAACAAATGCGGCTTGGTGGTGCCATGTTTTGGGAATTATCAGCAGATCACAAGGACAATCATCCACGCAGCTTGCTGAATACAGTCTACAACTCATTCGGTGGTCGCCTAGATACAATCCCCAATCATCTTCGCTTTCCACAAAGTCAATATGATAATATCAGAGCGATGGGAAATATGTAATAAACCAAGTATCCGGTATATTGATTAGGAGTTTCTAAGATAGTAAATAAAAGATGATACTACTACATGTATGGGAATGATGTTATAAAAGGTCTATGAATAGGATGTATGTATTTATGCGGCATTAGGGCGGAATCGAAGGTAAAAGTTGACAATGAGCGCACCAACCAAGAGACAACAGAGAACGGCAGGGCCCCATAAATCATCATAGCGACCAAGCACACGACGATTGATCATCCTGAATAAAAAAATGGATATGAGTTAAGAGTATTTGAAAAGACAAAAAGAACAATGATACATACCATGCACGTTTCTCAAAGCGATAAAGGGCATAGATGGCAACAACAGCCGAGATACCAATGAAGATACCACCAGCAATACGCGAGACATTGTCACCAAAGTTGAGTAAACTGAGAGCCACCGTCAACAACAATGCACAAAATTGAAGCCAGCTGATGAATGTACGTTCGTTGGCAAAGAACACCTTGGGCTCAATCTTGATTTTCTTGAGTGGCACCCGCTCATCACCATTCTTCACAGTAAGATTCTGGTTGGCACCTTTGCCGAAAAGCACACGCTCCCATAATTGCATTGGACGTTGGGCAATCATTTCTTCCTCGGCTTCCTTGTCCTTTTTCTTCTTTTCCTTTTCCTTGGTGATCACACGCTTGTTTTCCATATCCAATACAATATCACCCTTTTCCAATTGTACGTCTTCGCCCAACTCGTTCTTGTCATCGATGACGGGTGAAGGTAACGGAGTGCCATAGTCTCTTGGTGCATCACCTGTTTTGATAATAGTGGCACCCACAGGCTCGTTATAGGTGGTTGATCCAGTAGATGACAGCGTACCAAGCGAGATATTGGAATGTTTACCCATTGCTGATCCAGGTGCTAATAAACCAGCCTCCCCTTCTTTTGCCTTGGTTGGGTCTGTGGCTATCGTAGGTGGTTGTGGTTGTGGTGGTGGCTGTTGTGTTGTTGGTCCTTCATCAACCAAAGTGCCATTCGATGTGCGTTGTTGTGGTACGGCAAGCTTTCCATCCTTGTCCTCAAGTTGTTGTTGCTCTGCAGCTTGTTCTTCTTCCTTTTGCTTATTGACATGGGCATTGACAACATCAATACGACGCTCCTCAGCTTGCATAGCAGTACGATATTGACCATCAATCAAAGGCTTGTATGAAGTTGAGCGACTCAATCCAAAATTGGTTTCACGTGGCTTGCGAATGTCAATATCCATCTCTGACAACCACCAAGGAAGCAAAGGTAGATGATCACGGAAAAGATTGGCTGCAGCGTGAAGGTACTTGCTAAATCTTGGGACTTCATGCACCAAATGAGACTTGATAAGATTTTCCAACCATGCTGGAGGCTCTTGACCCAAATGACTTTGCACCTTCGTTTCAAGTACAGCATAAGGAAAGCGTACGATATCCTTTTCATCCACATGGTTGAATGGATAATCAACACCAACATCAGGACGGTGCCATTCTTGCCAAGAAGGAGCCTTTTCACGAATAAAAGTAAGGTCTGTATCAAGGCTTACACGCACACGCTGATCACCAGGTAGCTGGAATGCTGTACGATTATAAAAGATGCGCACCACAGGACGTAAATGTTTCTCGTGAACCGATTGTTGAACACCCGTTGCAATAAATTCCGTATCTTTGGCTTGCTGAGGATTATCCTGGAAGCGAGATGCAATGGTTTGTGGTGATAGCTTTCCTTCTAAGAAATCGGGTACTTCTTTTGCATCCAAACGAAAACGATCCTTGATGGAAACACCATTCAACCAAGGAGCATGATGTGTCTTGCGTTCAATAAAGATACTGTGTTGATCCGATGGGCCATACCAGCGAAAGCGAATAGCCTCAGCACCTTCATCACGTTGTAACCTTCCCGTGTACAAGTCAAAATCCTCGTTATCAAAGTAAACCGATGAGATGGCTGAATCGGTTTGCTCATATGGCTTGTCTTTGTTGAAAATAAGCACCGGCAAATGAAGCAGCAAAATCGATTGCACCTCTGTGACGTTATCAGGATGGATCCAATACTTGGCCGTGGCACGTTCAAATGCATTTTGTGAACCACCAGCAGCTGCATTGCCCGTTCTTGGTTTGCCTTGACGTCGACAAATATCATGCAAAGCCGAAATAAACACAATGGCCACATCAAATCGCTGATTATCCAAAGGCTCCACACGCAACCACTCGACCAATTTTTGCTTGAGGTTCAAGTTTGTCCACTTGTCGTGCTTTTTGACGATCTTTACAAAGCCGGTGTAGTTGATGCGAGTAAACTTGGCAAGGTCGTTGATATCAAAAAGCACTTCAGTCAATGCATCATCCATGATTTGCCAGCTTTGATCAGAAGCCCATCGTGGATTGCTCATAAAAGACTTGACCGTACGCTCACAATAGCAAATGCGTGCATCGGCTTCACGCATCTTTGCAGTGACAAAATCGTACACCTTATGAAGTTCACTTTCCACGAGGTGAGAAAAGTCTCGTTCATCTTCATCGGACCAGGGGTGATCCATTTGTCGCATCTTGAGTTCAGTCTTGAGCATGTCATATTGGATATAGGAAAGGCGCCATGGAGGAAAAATCTCCTGTTGCAATTGTGCGCCAAACTTCATGATGGAAAAAGAAAGCGAAAGGGAGGAAGAAACAAAAGCAGAGAGAGAGAGAGAGAGAAGATCAGAGAAGAAGTTATCAACCCCCTTCACACAACATAACAACCACGGCGGCTAAGGTATAGCCTTGAAATTCACGCACAGCAGCAAAAGATTACCAGTGAAACCCTTGACCGCTGGGATTGAGCGGTGGATTTGGGTGTCCCAAGCAATGGCCTTTGGTATGTTTCGTAATGGAAACATCGGCCCGAATGCCGTAACCATTGACTCATGCCGTTTTGGTAACACGAAGTATGCGTAAGCGAGCTGTCATGTCGGGTCTGTGCTTTAATGTCGGTACCTGGTTTCTCATTACACATGCTTTATTTGTTTGAATTTTCCCCAAAAAGGACAGTAGAAGGGTTATGGAAGATGTGTTTCGGGAAATTCATATACATCGTATAATCCATGGGGAAGGGAATAATTTGTCTAATACTTATTGTTGTCGACCGGTGCTGTTGTTGATGTTGAGGTAGGTAGCGTTGGGATCCACAGGTTGCATCATACGCAAAACAAAGTTGAGCTATGTGATGAGACAAGGTGAGTGAAAAAAAATCTTTCAAGCATTATGCTGACTAATTACTTACAATCAAGGCTCCAACAAGAAGAATGCACAAGCCAATTGGGCCATACAAGTCGTCGTACCGTATCCGAGGACGATTGGTAATTTGCCATGCACGATAACGGTATCGTCCAAATGCATACAATGACAAGATCATCGATACGCCAAAGAACACTGCACCAGCAATCTTACTCGTCTTGTCACCAAAGTTGATCAATGTCAAGGCCGCCATAAGAATCAAAGCTGCAAATTGAAGCCAATTGATAAAGGTGCGTTCGTTGGCGAAATAAATCTTGGGTTCAATTTGCTTGATTTCCTTCTTTTTCTTGTTGCCTTTGCCATTATTATTGTCGTCATCAATCAACAAGACCGAATCACGTCCCTGAGTAGGTTGAGTTGTTGTTGTTGTGGGTAGTGGTTGTGGTGGTGGTGATAACATGGCTGATGATTGTTGTTGTTTCTTTTCATTGATGATGGGCCGTTCCACCAAATAATCAGTTGAAGAGCTGTCAACCATGCCATTGGTACTGCTGGCCATAAAAGGCGAGTTGCGATTACGCATTCCACCCACTTGACTGCCATTGTTGTAAGACCGAGATACTTGTGAATCATGCTCGAAATCAAGTGGCTCACTACGACTCCAAATAGGGTCCTCAAATGGATTACTGCTGACATCCAATGCTTGATGATCTTTGCCATTGCCATTGACCATACCACCAGCAGCATAGGTTGGACGAGGCGTTGCTTGTGGTTGCTTCTCGCTTGGTTTGCGTTTGAGAGTGGCGCGCTTTTCCAATTGCGTGTTGAGATAACCCATGCGATAACGGCCATCAATAAGAGGTTTGAGACTCTTGGATCGTGACAAACCAGAAAAGTTGCCGGTAGGTTGTTTGGCATTACGGATATCCAAATCCATTTCAGTGAGCCACCATGGCAACAATGGCAACTTTGGTTTCCAAAAGTGAGCTGCACCATGCAAATACTTTGAAAAACGAGGGACTTCATACACCAAACGCGAGTCAAGCAAACGAGTAAGCCATTCAGGAGGCTCCTGACCAAGGTGTGTTTGTAACTTGGTTTCAAGCACGGCATAAGGGAAATGGTATACATCTTCGGGTGGTAGATAAGAGAATGGATGATCGATTCCCATATCAGGACGACGCCAACCACCTTGACGACGCTTGCCATCTTCACGAACAAAAGTCAAGTCTGTGTCGAGTGAGATACGCAATCGTTGATCACCAGGGATTTGGAATGCTGTGCGGTTGTAAAAGACTCGCATCACCGGGTCAAGCTTTTTATCACGGATCGAAGTCTGTACACCCGAAGCGATAAAATGATTTTGGCGTACAAGATCATCCGACATGGAGCCGGCAATATCCCGAGCGTATTGATCTGCGGTGTAACGTTGATGGATAAAATCATCGACTTGGTTGGCATGCAATCGAAAACGATCTTTTACGGATGCACCATCAAGCCAAGGAGCATGGTGCGTCTTTCGTTCAATGAAAATGTGTGGCGTTTCCATGGGACCATACCATCGGAATCGAATCGCTTCGGCACCTTCATCACGTTGGAGACGACCCGTATAAAGTTCATAATCACCGTTATCGAAATAAACAGATGAAATGGCACTGTCACTAGGCTCAATGGGCTTATCCTTGTTGAAGATGAGCACTGGCAAATGAAAAAGCAGGATTGCTTTGAGCTCCGTAACATTATCCGGATGCACCCAATACTTGGCTGTGGCTCGTTCAAAGGCATTTTGATCAGCGCCTGCAGCTGCATTGCCAGTGCGTGCTTCACCATTCAAGCGGCAAATGTCGTGCAAAGTTGATATCTTGACGAGCGTTGTATCAAATCGTTGTCGATCGAGGGGTGCCTTGGATCTGGAAATGTCAACCAGGAGCTGTTTGCCATTCGTATGCGTGTATTTGTCATGCTCCTCAATCAGCTTCTCCAATGCAAGAAAGTTGTAACGGGTATACTTGGACAAGTCATTCAGGTCAATCAGAATGTCCGTCAGCGCATCGTCCATCGTGTCATAGACTTGGCGTGCCGAGGCTGCCGTCAAATGCTGTCGTTGTTGTACAAGGGTACGTTCGCAATAGGCAACTCGTGAATCGATCTCTCTTTGCTTACGAGTGATGAATTGATCCACCTTATCAGCTTCCAATCGTAATGTGCGTTCAAAGTCGGCTTCGTCGTTATTCGACCATCCATGGTGTTCCTGACGACTCAACATGTCATTGCGGATAGCTGTAAAAGATACATATTGAAATCGCCATGGCTCATAAATGTTTGCTTCCAACTCTTCAGCAAATTCCATGATTGATATGAATAACAAGGAATAGAGACAGAGAGAGAGTGAAAGAGAGAAGAGGAAAATGAAAGAGAAGTAAGAAAAAGGGGGTCTTTGGAATCGGGGGTGAAGAAACAAAAGAGGGAGAGTGTAGGGGAAAAGAGAAATAGATGTCCTCACGTGTATGGCGCATTCAACAATATGCAAACACAACTATACCAAGTACAACCTACTCCCCTCTCTCAACCAATACCCTTGGGTGATATATTCTTAGAACAACAAACACTGATGCCCCAAACAAGAGGTCATGTGCCTACATGTGCACGCCACCTGCATTACTCCCTCTCTCCTCTCTCTCCATCTCTCTCTCTCTCCTCCCCCGTTTATCATCATCATCACCCATTCACATTATATATAAACTACTACTTACCCCGCCATTGCTCTTGTAATGTAAATCCCCGGATTTTCCCTCTTTCCATACATATGATGCACCATGACATTGCTAATCAAAACCATATCCATCCATCCACCCAAATGAATAATAATGAGCTATTTGCATGTATGTATATACTACGTGTAGTTTTGTGGCGCACGCAATTCACAACGCACATCTGTTGTACCTTGTGTAAAGCGTACTAGAGCTTAATCATTCATTTAATAGGGAACACAGCAGGTTTGCCAAGATGCAAGAATTGCCATCGTGCATCAATCTTCTTCTTCCCCGCCGCTAAGCGCGCCATACTCTTTTTCTTTCGGAACCTTCATCAAGTAGTACACAGTCAAAGCATAATCAAAGGTTGTACAAAGGAAGCGGCTAAACATAGGCACACTTCCGAAAACGACATCAATACCAAATCTCAGGTTGCCAAGAGCATTGTATTTCTTTGACCATCTTACGTACTGAGAGTTAAATGATCGGCGCTGGATAACAATCCTGCAGCAAACATGTCGCCCATCGGCACGTCACTTGACCTAACATCATTCTTCGCATGCTTCTTCTTGCCACACCAACATCATCGTGTGATCTCGTATTATGCTGGTGTACGTACATCATAGGTATAGGATCGATGATTCTATGCAGGATGCATATTCTTCATGACTTAGCATCATACGTGTAGTGGACAAGCCGTGTGGTATCGGCATCCTCGTTATTACTTTATCCTCCTTTTTGAATTTCTGCTACATACCCATTATCCACCATCAAATGCATGAGCTTGGTGACGATCGGTGGCAACGACTTGTAATGCTGTTATGTATACACATGATGCACGCGTTGTACATACAAAAAACTAGGTACAACTCTCTAAGGGTTCTTGTTATTGGATATCAATTGGATCAATATAGAAACCATTGGCAAAATATCTTTTTGCTTATAGACGCTCGATATCACCATGGATACTAATGCTATGGTTACGGGTACTAACTACAATGATACGCTTGAACAATTGCCAGGCTGACTACATACATACATGCTATATGTATTCCTGCATAATAAAGTGCTGCATCACGCAGCTCTTCTATTTTAGCATCAATAGCGTAAATGTTTGGTTGGGTTCGTTGTGTGAAGCGATTAGGAAGGTAACGATTTCCAAATGTTTGATATTGTCTTGGCAAGCTGATAGATACGCTGGTCTCGATTCTCGTTTCGGGGTCGGCTTCGATGATAAATGACAGCTTCACTATGCTAAGCATCGATTCAACATGAATCCATATCACTGGTAGCATAGCAACAACGTTGTTTCATGCAACCTTGGTGGAATGGCTTATTGGGGCGTGTTGCAAGATGTACTTTGAGTATAAAGATCACATTAATCCAACACCTTTGCTGTAACTTGCGATCTTTTTTACGGCGAGTGCTTTATATACAAATGGGACTGTTTGCAAAACAACAAAGGGTAATCGAGACCTCGATATGGTAATTCGCAAGACCAATGTCCTGAAATAATTCATGCAAGTCGAACTTGCTCCTCACTCTTAGCCCCTTTTTACATTCAAACATGTCGAAGTAATAAAAACAGTTGATGGATCAATCATGACTATGCATTCGCAGCTTTCCTAAAGACCGATTTATATATTGAATGGGGTATATAAAGAGCATTATGAAGGGAAGCTATGTAGACTATGATGAGGGCTTAATAATGGGGGATCATGAGATGATGCTGGTTGAGTAGCAGCAAACGTCATCCAATGGGCTTTTGGGTTTCACAAGCCGCTTGCAGACGAAAAAAAAGTGAGTGGCGTTTTGGGCCGCACAGCTTTCCTGGCTCACACACACAACACAACGAAACGACTTTGGTGAAGGAAGAGTCCTAGACGTCCCCTTATAGTCGACCGCACCATACACAACAACAAAACCATCGTTCTTGAGTTGTCTTTCTCTCTCAATCCCACCGATTCGCAACCCAGAAGGCAAGCCACAATCTTTTTCATTGGGGGGCGGGGGAGAGGAGGGGAATGAGAGAAAAGGGTCCATCGGCACAAAAAAGGGACATGGATAGCATGAGCAGAGGATGGGAGTGACGACCTTGTGGGTGTTGGCTGTGGGGGGAAGCAAGCGATCCTTTTTACGAGGCCCCATTTACAACGTCATGCTGACTTTTTCTTTGTTCAATCTTTTTCCAGACACACACAGACACACACACACGCACGCACGCTCATACACACACCATCCATCCCCCTTCATCCATTGACTTGTCCACCTTTTATCGGCAATCATGAGCAACACCTGGCAACCAACCGAACAAGGACTCTCTGACCTTTTGCAGCTTTTGCGTGAAGCTCTTAACCCAAGCGACAGCCATGCTGTGCAGCAGGTATGATATCAGGGAATTGAGGGATTGGGGATAGATACATAGACAACAGGCCATACTCATGCTTGCGATATGTAGAAATTGGAGTACTTTAATAAGATCCCGGATTACAACTCGTATCTGGTTTATATCCTTACAAAGATGCCTCAAGAAGATCAATATGTGAGATCCGTCGCTGGTCTTACTCTCAAGAACAATATCCGTGGACATTATCCCACCATCAGTCCTGAAGTGGTGGATTATATCAAGGAATGTTCGTTGGAGCATATCGGTGATCCTGAGATCGGCAAGGCTGTTGGTATTGTGATTGCAGCCATCGTTGAACATGGTCATGTACAAAACTGGGTCCGAGCCTTGGAGGTCTTGATGGCAAAGCTCGATGATCCTAATCCCACTGTTGTCGAGGTATGTTGGTTACGAGAGGAATGGCTACATGAGAGAAAGAGAGAGATGGTATGATAATAACACATTGTATGTATAGAATGCATTCACCACCCTGCAAAAGATTTGTGAGGATTGTTCACGTGAACTTGACCAAAGTGTCAATGGTGTTCAGCCATTGGCGTTCATGATCCCAAAGTTCATCACTTTCTTTGCTCATCCACAAGAAAAGTTGCGTCTCTGTGCTATCAATTCGACCACTCAATTCATCACTTTACGATCTGCTCCTCTCATGAACAACATGGAACCCTTCTTGACGGCGCTCTTCAGCCGTGCCACAGATGATAGTCTTGAGGTTCGCAAGGCCGTTTGCCAAGCTTTGGTCAGCTTGCTTGAAATGTGCTCAAGTGTCTTACTCCCTCAAATGGCCAACATTGTCGACTACATGCTCTACTGCACCCAATCGGATGACGCTGATTTGGCCCTGGAAGCGTGCGAATTTTGGCTTGTGTTTGCTGAACAAGATGATTTGCGTGAGCACTTGCGACCTTTCCTCCCACGTGTTGTACCCGTGTTACTCAAGGGCATGGTGTATTCCGAAATGGACTTGCTTACATTGGGTGGTGACGAGGACGATGCCCATGTTGCCGACAGCGAACAAGATATCAAACCCCGTCATCACAAGGCCAATGTCATTGAGAATGAGCATGCCGAAAAGCCTGAAGGTGCCGGTGATAAGCAAAAGAATGGTGCCGACGACGACGATGAAGATGAAGATGATGATGATGATTATGATGATGATTTGGATGATGAGTTTTATGGCGAATGGAACTTGAGAAAATGCAGCGCTGCTACATTGGACGTTTTGTGCACAGCATTTGAAGGCGAAGTGATCCGATTACTGATGCCTCTTCTCAAGACTGAGCTCGAAAGCACTGATTGGTTACATCGTGAATGTGGTATCCTTGCACTTGGTGCTGCTGCTGAAGGTAACAGGGAAATTTTGGATACATGAGGAAAAGATGGATGGATGGATAGCTGACATACGTGATAAAATTAGGTGGCATGCAAGAAATCGCTCCTCATCTTCCAGAGCTTGTTCCCTATCTTTTCACAAATCTTAATGATCCAAAGGTAAGAGATGTCAATGGATGGTGATGGTGATGGTAGGTTACTTACACAGAGGTATCATAGCCCCTTGTTCGATCGATTACATGCTGGACATTGGGTCGTTATGCAACATGGATTCACCAGGCCAAGCACTTTTTAGAACCATTGATCCAGAACTTGTTGCAACGTATACTAGACAACAATAAGCGTGTACAAGAAGCAGCATGTTCATCGTTCTCACTCCTCGAGGAAAGCGTTACCGTTGATCTTGTTCCATATCTTCATCCCATCCTTGTGACGCTTGCCACAGCATTCGACAAATATCAACATCGCAACTTGTTGCTCCTTTACGACACTGTGGGCACTTTGGCCGACGTTGTTGGTGCAGCAATCAATCAGGAACAATTCATCAACATCATTATGCCCCCACTTATCAAAAAATGGCAAGAGATTCCCGATGACAGCACTGATCTTTTCCCCTTGCTCGAGGTAAGCTACATACATAGCTGGTTGGCAATCAAAAGGATTTTACTAACCCGCCCTATCTGATAGTGCTTGTCATCCATTACGACTGCTCTTGGCATTGGATTCAAGCCTTTTGCACAACCCGTCTATGCACGATGTGTGAGCTTGGTTTGCAAGACCATCGGAGAATGCCAACAGGCCGCCAACGATCCCTGTTTAGAAGTTCCCGACAAGGATTTCATGATTGTTGCTTTGGATTTGCTTTCTGGTATCATTCAAGCCTTGAACACGGACGCTGAGCCTTTGGTGGCTAGCACCAATCCTCCCGTGGTCCAATTCCTTTCTATTTGTGTTCAGGTAATGTGGCGGCAAATCATGTATTTGGGATAGTGTATTGACACTCGTAATAGGATGAAGTGGCCGAAGTACGTCAATCCGCATATGCTGTTCTTGGTGATTTGGCCATCTCTTGCTTTGAGCAAATCCGTAACGTGGTGCCCCAATTCATGCCTCATATCGTGAGCCAAATTGATCCTCAAGCCGAACATGTATCTGTGTGCAACAATGCAACATGGGCAGCTGGTGAGATTGCTATCAAATGGGGTATGTATATATATAAACTTGCATGTGTATCTATGCTAATGATTATATAGGACAAGAGATCCAACCTTATGTGGATCCCATGCTTCAACGATTGTTCATGTTGATTGTTAATCCCGCTATCCAGCGCACTTTGTTGGAGAATGTTGCTATCACCATTGGTCGTCTCGGTCTGGTTTGTCCTCAAATTGTCAGCAGTCACCTTCACGTATTCATCAACCCATGGCTCAGAGCCCTTGTACCTATTATTTCCAACGATGAAAAGGCATCAGCATTCAGTGGTCTTTGTGAAATGATTAAGATCAATCCTGAAGGCGCCGCAAAGGAAATTTCTCACTTTGCCATTGCTGTGGCTACCTACGCTGAACCACCCCCTGACTTAGCACAGTCATTTGGACATGTAAGATGGATATACAAAATAGAGCGGTAAATGGCAGTGCATTAACCTTATTGGATCGTCTTAGATTTTAAGTGGATACAAGAACATGTTTGGTGAAGAACAATGGCAACAGCTGATGCAAAGCTTTGAACCAAATGTACCAGCTGTATTACAGCAACGATACGGTGTCTAGTTAGGAGTAATAAAGAGAGAGAAAATACGCAATATCGTCGCCACCTCCCGTTTGACCCATTCCCGTTATCCCCCATACAAACGTACACACACACGCACTTACACCAACAACATCCCCCCCACCCACCCAAGTCTCTTTTTTCCCCCTCCTTGTTTTAGAAACTTCTTGCACACTCATACTCACACACATAAAACTGATGTTCATTTCGTATCTGAATCATTGAAAAGCGAATGGGTAATAGATGTGTGACATCCTATCCAATAAATACTTTAAAGTGAAGGTTTGGTGGTGATGGTGGGGAAGTGCGGAGTTGTAGCGGGAATTATTAGCGACCGGAACGCTTGAATTGGGCGATCGGATCAAGATCTCCAAAGTAATTGACAGGTTTGGGTGGTGGAGCAATATCAGGTTTTGTCGGAGGTGGTGGAGCATCCAAAGGTTCTGAAGCAAAATCACCAAAATCATCAATGGTAGTAGTGGATGTCGAGAATTCTGTTTACATGTCATATGTATTAATACAAATAAAAACGCACACGCACATGTTTGCATCATGTGCCCTTTTTCTTCCTTTCCATACCTGTCCATGCAGTATCCTCTGAATCTTGACGTTCGTGCACACCATCGGGTATCATTTCTTGTTGTTTGGGTGGTTCTTCTTTTGTGCTGCTTATACTAAGACTTCGTAGAGCTGCATAGGGATCATTTTCAATAGGTGGTGATTGAGGAGGAGGAGCTGTGGTTGATGTTATTGGAGATGAGATCGACGAGGAATGGGATTGATGACGCTGGTGGTGGTGGTGGTGATGGGTTGGTGACAATGGAGAAAAAGTGGAGGATTGTGGCTGTGTTGTCTTGAATGAATCTACTACAGCATGAAAGGTTAATTTCAAAAAAGGGTTACACACGTAGTACGATGTTGTACCTGAAGACAATCCTCCAATAATGGATGAATAAGGTGTTGAACGAGTAGGACTTGCTGCGCCAGGTGTGGCGGGTGTAAGGATACCACCAGTGTAAGTGGCTCTGCGAGCAGGCTTAGAGCTAATATCAAGGCCTGCCAATTCAGAAAAGATGCTTGATGTGGGTGTAGTGGTGGTAGAAGCAGCATTGGTTGTGGTGTTGTTAATGGAGGCTACTGGTGGTGTTGGTCGTGCTGGAGATGTGGGGAAAGGTTGTTGTTGAGAGTAAGCAACATAGGTGGGAGTGGTTGGTGCTGCTGTATCCCGGGCAATACGTGATGGTGTAACAGGTACTGGAGACGCGATAGCGGGTGAAAAAGGTGTAACACCTAAAAACAGTAATAATGATATGGCGTGTTGGATAAGACGTTTTCTTGATACTTTTTCTCCTTTTCACTTGCCTGAGGATCGTACTTCTCTTGCCGACATGGGTGGTTCGTACACATTATCACCATCATCCAGCAATGATGACGATGTAGTATTGTTACCATTGGCTGATTTCCAAGAAGAGGATGTAAGTTGCAGTGAGGCAGGTCGTTGTTGTTGTCGTTTGGGTGGAGCTAAAATGGCGTTGCCATCACCTGGAAGAGGTGGGGTCTTGGCACCGGGTCTTCGAATCCCTTCCTGTGTCGTGTGATAACATAAAGTTAGTTAATGACACCAAATTACAATCCGCCGTTCCTATCCCAAAAATAACAAACCTCTGTAAACATGGCCTTGATCATCTCACGAACACGATTTGTGTGTGCCTTTAATTCTTCCTGATCCAACCACTTTTGTTCATCTACAATGATATGTTAAATGAATACAGCCATCTTGTGCACACGCACTCTGAATCATCCTCCTCACTTACAATACTTTTGCCGAATGAACGCTCTCACTTCATCATCCGTCTCAGGGTCAACGTTGTCCTTTCCATAGTTGCTCAACCAAATGGCACGGGCCACTTCATTTCCTCCTTGTTGTAATGTAACAACTTCAGCACCAGAGAATTTACTTGCAGAGATTGATTTGACACGATGACCCACTTCACGGCTATTCCAAACACGCGTACACAGGAGATGTCAGAGAAAATAGGCATTTGTTTGGGAATACCATATACTTACACAAGCCCCGAGCATCGACTGCAAATGAACGTTTGGACACTCACATTGACGAAGAAAGGACTCTACATGAGCCTATCAATATCAGCTATCCGATGTAGTTGCAAAAGATAAGATTGGCATGTTACCTTGGTGGGGCAATCGAAACATTTTTTGTTTGCCGGCAAGCGGAGTAGGTCCCGTACTTTTCTAACATACAAACAGGAGGAGGAGGTGAGTTGAAGGTGTTGTTTTTGATAGGTTGGAAGAGGTTTCAAATGGCATGAGAGAATACTCACTGTAAGTTTTTTTCTTCCTGCTTCTTTTGTTGAGCGACCGAGAACATGGCAAGAGGGCACAAGACGAAACGAGTTGAATATGAAAAAGAAGGAAGAAGGAAGAAGAAGGAGAAAAAGAAAACCGACCAAAGCGAAGGGTAAAATGTGTGACACACAGCTTGCTTGAAAATGCAAAGCCCAGCTGATGGATATATTTAGTTCTCGTGAGCATTGCTTTACTTATCAACCCCGTGGCTTAAGGCTTACCTTCTCTTTCATTTCATGCGCCCCCATACGCTTTGTACGCCACTTCGAGCCAACTGGCAAGTGGCTGGTCACCTCACCAATACTCTATGGTGGCCTGCTCGCGAAGAAACAACGACCGTCCTTCTGTTCATTCCTGGCAATCCGGGTCTCATTGAATACTATGCTGAATTCCTCGAACGCATTCATGAGCAAGCTTCGCCCAATCTTGAAATCTTTGCAGGTAACATACATACTCCATGTCACGTTGCTTGATGGGTGCATTGTATTCATAGCAGCTGTCGAATAGTGTCTCACTTGGGCGTATCCACGGGTGATGATCCAAACGCGCTCTATTCGTTCCAAGACCAGATTGACCACAAGATCGAGTGCTTCGATATATTGAAGAAGCGTTATTCAGCTGATGATACCAAATTTGTGCTGATGGGGCACTCGATCGGCGCTTACCTTGCAGTGGAAGTGTTCAAGCAACGGCATGCATTTAACATTGATCGTTTGATTGCCCTCTTTCCATGCTTGTATGACATTGCTCTCACACCCAATGGGATGCATTTCACGGTAAGATTCAGGGGCTGGAGAAGGAAGGAAATAAAGGCGAATCAGGGGGCATTGAACTATTTTACCATTAGCGCCTATTTAACAAGCTACCCATCGGTGTCGTCTCTACTATGGCAAGCGCCCTCTCGTACATCTCACCGCCTATTCTTGAACGCTTGATTCGCCTCTTGACAGGACAACAAGGTCACTCTGTCAAAGTGACAGCTTCATTGTTGAATGGTCCTTTTGTACGATCCGTGCTAAGAATGGCTCAACAAGAAATGGAAAATGTGCAACAACTCGACCACGACTTTTACACTACGCATCTCGACAAGTTCATCATCTACTATTCTGAAAACGACCAGTGGGCACCCATTGAACAATACAAGTACATGAAACAATCCTATCCTGAACATGGTAATCATCATCGTATTGTGCTGAAATGGGATCGTTACTTACTTACTATGGAATGATAGAGCATCTTTATTTGTGTGAGGAAAGATTGCCGCACAGCTTTATCCTAGGTTGGTAATGGGAAGGTGATGGGGCTAGACTATTGTTTATTCCCAGCATGCTGTCATTGGTTCTCATTTGCGATATGCTATAGATCCTGGTGCAACACAATACATGGCGAATAAGGTTGTCCATTGGTTGGATGGCAGCAACAGCAACAGCAACAACAAGGAGTAACGCAGATGACCCATTCCCTTGTACAGCACCCGGGATCCAGGGCCGTTGTCAGATGTGTACCAAAAGACGGAAATCCCCCACTAGTGCATACGACCTTATAATTTTCGTTTGATATCCTGTCACCCCTTTTTGTTTAATTATCCCCTATGTAAACTTGAAGAATAGATCCACAAAATAAAGACTTCTCCCTTTGGCATTGCTAGAAATTGTGTCTAAACGGGTATCCAAAGTATAATTGATACGGCCACACGGTATATGCAAACCACATGATCAAGGTAGTACTGACAACTCGAGCTAGTTTCATTCAAATAACGTTTTTTTGGTCGGCGGCGGCGGCATGGATGGAATAAAAAGACTCAGCCATTTCCTGTTTACGCCTATAATGTTGCCGACAACGAGCACTATTTTGCCGCTGAGCTCTGTCAAAGTGCACGGACAAGGTAATATGAGACATGACGTGAGTGAGTCAATGAGCAACAAGCTGCCCTGATCAATAACGCCATGCTGACTCCCGATGGTGAAATGCAAAAGTAAGCCGAGACTCAGCTTCAAAAGTAGTCGTATCAATAAATGCATGATGTGGAGGGTATTATGGATAGTAGTGATAATCATCTTTCACGGGAATTGGTAGCTATATTGTTGAAAGAGATGTGGTACTAAAAGAAAGGTAGTTGTCGTCCTACATGTTATTTCCATATTGGTGGGAGGTTGTGTAGGGCATTGGGCGGGGGGAGATGTTGTACCCAAAGAAGTAGATTTTTCTTAGGCAGGAATAGCTAATGCACTAAAAGATGGTAGTGGGCTGGGGTAAAACAGACCAACGCACAGCGGCAAAGGAGAGAGCTAGAGTGGAAGGAACGAATGGAAGCTGGGTCGGATGAACCGCTGTTAGGCCAAAAGTGGTAAGTCTTGGATGTTGGGCCGCAATGAGCTTTTTTTTTCTTGCTTTACTCCCTTCTTGTTCCTTCTCTCTCTTTTCTTCCTCTACACATTATTAAGGCTTTATCCACTCTTTCTTTCTCCTACTTTTCAATATGAGGTTGTGGTCTGCTCCATTGGCACATCACAACCAAACACCATTATTAGCTCTCCCTAAGGAGCTCTTATTGAAAATCATATCCAATGTCGCCCTATACGACGCATATCCATCATCATTGATACAGCTATCCATCACCTGTCGACATCTTTATTACCTTATACACAAAGACCCATGGCGACAAGCGACATTATGGCCAAGAGCCTTTAGTGCACGTTTCGATACCTCGGCAATTTACCGGCGTCAACTATATCGGCAACTCGATTGGCAGTCTGCGCTTGAGCGTAGGTGCAGAGCACTTGAAACATGCCGTCAAGTGGCAGCAACAGCAGCAACACAACAACCACGAGACCTTGTTGACCAGCTCAGCAAAATCGATTGGGAGATCATTTGGGACATGATTACAGAGCATGGTAAGTATCCAATATTGTGTGTGTATTGTTGCGCACACACCACCTAATGAGAAACATCCGCCATTCTCACACCGACCATTACCGCTCAAACGTTTTGCAGATGAGCTAAACATTCCGCAACTATTGAACCATCAAGTGCATCTGCTAGCTGGTGCTGCGTTTCAATTAGGATCCCTTCGTGATCGAGAAGCTTACCCTGTGGTCCTGCCTATTTTGTCCTTGCTAGTGAATTATGGTACTCTATTTTTTCCCCTGCACCATCAATACACACACACGCACACAATTGCTTCCCACCCCCCAAAACTTACCCACAACATTCCCCCACACTAACCTGTCTTTCTCTTCTCTCTCTTTTTTAGACTTCTCCATCAGCCGTTTCTTTACATCAGACATTTCACCACACATTGTATCACATGAACTAAGTCAATTTGCATACGACTTTGAAGCGGATGCCCTTATCACCAAGCACATGTCACCACGATTATTTCACTCACAAATCACGTTGCATGAAGATGATGATGATGATGATGATCCATTTATGAATGACAGCAAAAGCACAATTGATACAACAATCTTTTATCCATCACAAGATCCACTGACAGCTGCATTCCATTTATTCTTTACCACCATCTTTGCATGCCATCCTGCACCTTACGAAGCCATTCCAAAATGTTCACCCATTCCACTCTTTCCTATACACTCTGCCATGTTTGATGTTGAATACCTTCGACGTTATGAGCGTCAATTGTTTCATGCAAGTTTAAGGGAATCACGTGATAAATGGCACGACAAGCATTATAAGACGCCTGCTCCCTCCAACGGTAACCAGGCATTAGAAAACATTTACAGCGACACTGGATTTGCATCATCCACACATTTTGTCAGCGAAGCATACCTCATTGAAGGCGAATGGATGGGCTATTATTCGTTCTTGGATGTGGATGAAGACGATGATGGCAACGACATTGCAACAGCAGCCTCGGATTGGTTTGACGGTCCAATGCGTTTGACGTTACGTATTGTACCCCTAGATGATGAAGACGAAGAAGATGAACAAGTACAACAAGCATCATCATCCATGATCAGCCGACCCACAGGGTTTCCATCATGCCATTTACGCACGTGCCCATTGACCCGATTTGAAGGCATTGGCGCAGATAATCTTGGTGGTTTCCATGTCACGGGTTTAATTGACGACAGCGAAGATGGCCAAGTGACTTGGGAAAAGACCTACATTGATTCAGGCGAGACCTGGGAATATGCTGGCAGATTCCTCTTGCCCATGGGTCTATGTGGTCGTTGGGGTGATGAACAATATGGAGGTCCTTGGTGGATGTGGAAAGTACAACCATCCATTCAACCTGCCAACGGTCTCGAAAAGTCATCATCATCATCATCATCATTATCATGACCCTCCTCAAACACACGCTCGCTCACACACACACACACATTACTTACATACCTTATCATCATATATACGTACCTAGCCCACCGACACCAACAACCAACTTAGTATTACACACGCATTTGCATCTCTTTCCTTTTTGCATTCCATTTCCTCTTTCACCATGCATGTAAATCTCTCACTCTCTTTCTAGCTCTCTCTTTTCACCCTTTAGCATACTTTTGACATTCCTTCTTCTCTCTCATATTCCAACGTAAGATAAAAGCATAAGATGAACCACTTTACCCAAATAGGATTACAATAGAAACAAACGGCAAAATGGGGATGATATATATTACGAAGGTGAATGCGTGAGAGTGAGTGGGTGAATGAGTGTGTGCGAGTGTGAGAGTGTGAACTATAGATACAATGTGAGAATAATGGGGGTGGTAGGTGGGAGAATAAAAAGGTGGGATATAAAATTAAGGTGTGTGTGTGTGTGTGTGTGTGCGTGTCTACATGCCATGATGCATCATCTGCTTTCGTTGCATTCTTTGTGCGGATCGCTTTTTCTTTTGTAGAATCCTCAACAAGTCACCATCGTCATCGTCATCATCGGATGAAGAAGAATCGATCATGTCGTCTAGTCCACCAGAAAGAATGGGTTGAAGGATAGGAACGTGTTTATTGGCGGATGCAGGTGGTGCAGGTGGTGGTGGTGGTGCAGCAGCAGCAGCAACAGGTGATGTTGGTAAAAAGGATGATGTAGCATGATCGTAAGGTGTTCTAGAAGATCGACGGATATGCAACAACTGCTCTGATGGGTCGTTACGTGATTGTGGTGTATCAGGCATGGATAAAGATGTGTTGCGTGAAAGAGAATCCCAAGATTGAATCGATGAAGCGTAGGATCGACGAGAAGAGGCATTAGAATCAGAACGATCCACACTTTGATTTGGGTGATTGGTGGTGGTATGATAAGTAGCAGGGCGGATATGGGTTGCACTACTCGCAAACGATGCTCGATAGTTGCCGGAGAGAGAGAGTCGAAATGATTCTGATGTGGGTTCACTATGCGTATCCGACATGTAGGTAATGCTTTCATCATCATCATCGTCATCAATTGGAATATCCGCTCTTGGCCATGTTCCCACCACAATAGGAAGATTGACTTCAGCCTTCTTCTCCTCACTCAATTTCGCACGCACGCGTACTTGATAATACATTCGAAGTGTTGTTCCCCGAAAACCGATAGTAGGTGGTGTCGATGTGGGAATGGGTAATTGGCAGCTGATGGCTTGGGTGAAGTTGAAAGGACCATAGATATTGATATCATGTACAACGGACCTCAGCACCTCCTCCTTGGTATAACGATGTCTATGGGATATTATTAGTTATCATGTTCTCCTTGATGATCCCCTTTTATGTATGCGTACCTTCCATGTCGTATATCAGCAATTCTCACAAGTGACACTTTCAATCCCTTGGTGACCACTAATGGCTCCACAAAATTCAGGGTTGCACCAACATGAACAATGCTCCCTGCAAATGAGGCGTCAATGATGTCAATAGCGTTACACAGAATAGCTCTTTAGCACCAACCTCTAGCGTATCCAATGTGTGGTGTTGTGACCCGGAGATGGCATAATTTGTTGAGTGATTTGGACACGCTCACGGATTTCTCTTGTGATGCTTTGAATTGGGCTTCTTCAATGTCAAGATACTCCAAGATGGGAACCACGTATTCAGCCTTGTTGCAAAAGGTCTCTGGCACCATGGGTCGATGATGAATGGCGGTCAATGTGTATCGCACCCGTGCTTTCTTGGCAAACTAGGAAAGGTAAAGAACAAATGGCATCAATATAAAACGCACATATTAACAACAACCACCACCAAACCCCTGTTTCTTTTTACCTCCATTGAACTAGTCAAATCCACATTTTGAGGAACTTCAAACTCGAAAGGGAAAGTGTATGGCTTCGCCTCAAGTACAAAGGTCTTATCATCACCCGATAATCGTAGTTGCTTGGTTTCTTGAAACAAGACAATAGTCTCCTTGTCCTTGATAGTCAAAAGCACCTCTCCAATAAACTTGAGCATGATGTAACTTGTCTTTGTCGGGTTCTTGGGATGAACAATCACATTGCCTATTCGTATTGAGCACGATGAGCAAATAGCAAAAGTGGGGTGAAGAAGAGGGCTGCTGCTGCATATGGGTGTGTGTGGGTGTGTGCGTTCCTATCTCTTATCAAGGAGTATCCATATCATTCTTACCTTGCAAGTGTTCACCTGGGAAGTAGAACTTCTCTTCATTCAAGGTAATGTCGAGTGTTTTGCCACTCTTTAGTTTCATTGTGGAAGTGTGCAGGACACGAAAAAAGAAAGGTGAGGGAAAAGAAGAGAATTATGCGCGCAATTGAGCTGCGCCCATTCTCTGTGTGTGAATATGCGTGTGCTTCATTCTCCCCAGCCCCCCATCCCTCTCCCTTACAATAAAAAAACTTGCCTGTGACCAGTTGATACTCGTACAAGTGCCACGTTGCCCTTACAACTATTGTTGTTATATTGAACCTTGTTAACTATCGTTGTATCCATCGTTGCTATTACTACATTATCTCCTTGTTGCTATGATACTACTACATGTTACATATTCCATGCCCTTCTTTGTCATCAAAGTTGGTGATAAGCTGAACCCAAAATTGTCGTATCGTATGATCTATTATCCTTATCCGTACATGTGCTGAGAATGTATCCCTGTCATTGTTTAGGTAATACGTTTGTTACTGCTACTACTTTTTCCGTATATCCCTAGTAGGCATTACATACTTAAATTCGCACAGATAGACTAATTAAACATCTTTTATGACTTGCATATTACCTCTATCCTACCTGATTCTCCTTTGTTGTTTGAGATTTGTTGACCATGCGTTAAAGTCTTAAAAGGACCCTATGCAAGGGATCCGACTACTTACACGTGAAATGTGTCTCATCTATACTCAGTCGTTTTAGGCTGGCCATGATAGCACATGACAGAAAGAATTGAAGGCTCGGATAAGATGAACGTGGTACTAAAAGATGTTATGTATGAGACCATGAAGCCAAACGTACTTCAAAGAGTGCTTGGCCTGAGCCAAATGCTACAAGACGTTATTATTGATGACCTTTTGCACCTGACTCGTTCGTGCTTGGTGCATTTGCATATGCATGCATTTTATTGTAAGAGCACAATCGAGAACCTACTTTTCCTTTTCAAGCGTTATTGGATACTTTAAATAACACCAAAGGTGCCTCTATCTTTTGAAGGATCTCGAAGGTGCTTAAAGGTTCTATCATAGATCTTTTGTCAAGACCGATTACTGCATCAAAGTTAGGGTTGCACAAAATGCTATCTTTGAAGATTTCCAAAGTGGCATCATCCATCATACTTTTTCAAATCCATAATATAGCAACAGCTGTATCACAATGATCTCCATGTATTCCCTTCATCCATAAACCCACAAGAATGCTTCATACAAAATCAAAAATATTATTCCCAATGTATCTATTGCTTCAAGTGTAATGGGGAATCACTGGTGTACATCATCTAATGAAAATGACATTTGAGTCCCTATACCCTATCATGATCACATCCCTCATCTCTTTACCTCCTTTGCACCGACACTGCCACCACCACCAGTGACACCAAAAGTGGTCCACGACTTGGCATCTGAAGGTTCCAAAGTAGCCCATGAAACACCGCTGGTCTTCTTCAAGCTGATCTCGACCTTTGTGGTAAGAGCATTGTATTTTGATTGCTCAGGATCGATTGTCTATAGCCAAATGATCATGAGAAAACTATGCTATAATATCCCCAACAATGGGGCACTTACGTGGAACAAGGGGATAGTCTTCTGATAGCGCTCATTGTTCTTCATCTTGATATCAATGGACAAGGATTGCTTTTCAAAGGTGACCTTGGTATCAAGCTTGTTCTTTGCAAAAACGCTCAAGATGATATGGGTTTGGGTTTGGTACCAATCTGTCCGGCAATCCACAAGTTGTTCCTTCTATGACCTTATGTTAATAAAGGATCCCTCATATCATAGTGCATCTCACTCACTCACTCACCTGGTTTTGACGACCCACAAAAAGATGCTTGCCTTCCTTACAACCTGGGATCTTTAAGAATTCATCAAATTCGAGTACACGACGACGGCAACAACTCCAGCCCTTTGAGCCTTCATGGAACACGGGAGCACCTGGATGATAGACGCATGTAGCTTCGGGACCTTGACCACGTGACGTAGCATCATCCTTGTATTGAACACCACATCCCTTGCGTTTACAAGTAGCATTGGCTGGTACAGGAATACTTTCATCATCCTCTTCTTCCACAACCTCTTCCACAACCTCCTTCTTGGGTTCTTCCTTGGGGACAGCAGGCGACATTGATGCTGGAGGGGGATTGGAGGGTTGGTTGCCATACACTTCTACACCATCCTTGGTCACCGAAGTAGCAGTAGGCGTGGTGGTGGTCTTGGTGGTGTCAGCTTCAGGCTTCTTTTCCTCTACAGGCTTCTCAGTGGAATGACGACCAAATGTGCATCCAGGGATATTGAGAAACTCGTCAAAGTCCGTGACACGCTTGTCGCAACAAGACCAACCCTTGAGACCTATGACGGCATGTCAATATGGAATCGAACCCATCGCGTCAAGCACAATTTACCTTCGTGGAACACGGGAGCACCAGGATGGAATTGACAAGCTATCCAATGCACACACACATGAGCAAGCAGCTCAATACGCCATTGAGTCCATGATCAGCAGCTTTACCGTTATCCTTGTTGTCTTGTTCGGAAAAGTCTTGGTTGCAACCTTTATGCGTACACTTGACCATGATAATAGTCGTCGTTGAAGCGTTGAAAGAAGACGAGGGGTTTAAGCATCCACCTGTTTCTTTTTGTTTCTATTCCCGCCCTCCTCACCACCGGTGATCTAAACGTTGCGCTGCTACTACTACAGCTGTGGATCTGTCAAAGAGGTTTATTGTCATGCACACATACATACACACTCTGTTTCCATCCCTCTCTCTCTCTCTCTCTATGTAAAGAAAGTCCATATACAACTACTATAATATAGCCCTCCCATCCCCTATCTAACTTTGATTGACTCTCCTTTTAACATCTCCCCCATCATCCCTATTCTTCATTATCATCACCATGGATAAACAATCGTTCCAGCATCTTCCAGAAACAAAGGCACTTTTGAGTGATACGCTTTCCTTTTTCAAAACGTGTTGTTCCCATTGTGAATGATTGGAGGCGTTGTCATTAGTTCTATATTTACAATCTACTGCCACACACTGACGCTGACTCACACGTGGGGAATCGTCATCGGATTTTGTCATTTCGTTGAGCATGAATGAATGACTGCCAAGGTTTTCTTGTAAAGATGGATACACAACACCTCTTGTGTGTGTGGGGTGATGCCTTTATTTGTTGCTGCAACAACGCTCCAATAGGGAGCTTGACATCAAACATAAACGAGCAGTGTAACATGTTATAAGCATAATCAGCATAATAACACATCGCTCGGGCCGGAGATGGCTATGGTCACGACACGAATAAAACAACAACACATGCACGGATTCGTCATCTCAAAACAAACAAGGTCAAAGTAAAATGTCTTTTCGCTCATGTGCACATAGCGCATTATACATAGTGAATCGATCATGTTGGTTGATTTGCTGTAACACTAGGATCGTTACTATGACATGATAATGTAAAGTTACCCGGTTTTTTAGTACTATCATCAAGCTTCTGGATCCCGTATCTTGGGTATAGGCGCAGGATAAATGAAATGCAAATGGAAATACGCGGGTTAATACAAATACAGCAAATGTGCCTTTGTTACCTTACATGCTTTTCACATCAGGATGCAAGATACATAACAAAGAAAAATGCCTCACATTTGCATATAGAAAATATCACCCTTTCTTATCATAGCTATGCGCCTTCAACATTTACATAGGAAAAACAAAACGTCGATCATCATGTTGTGTATACTTTTATCAGTAAAAAGTGGCATGTGGTAGGATACGATGCGAGACACATGATGAAACGCAAATAACGTGAAACCCTCTTTTCCCCAAACTTACATCATTTTTTGCCCGCCCATTTGTGTCCATGTGTAGCAAGATCTCGTGGTCAATACGGCATTACACGGAAGGACGACATTGCCATTTTAGAATGTTAACGGCTTGGGTTTGCAACAACAGCATCATTTAGCACAATGGCTTGGTCGCATTCAGGTGCACGTAGACACATTTATTTACCTCATTGTGTAGTATTTTAGGGCGTGTGAATAGAATGAACCTTGTGTTAGACACAACAGGAGAAGGAATAAGCGTGCTCAAGTGCCCTATTGACAAAGGGCCCCCTTTTTGTGCCTGCAACACCTCTTGTGCCACCCACAAATGGGGTGTTCCTCGGATCAGTTTGTGGTTCGTTGTAGTACGTTGGGGAACAAGAAACTTGTTTCATCCATGAATCAGGTTGTCAGCTATTTAGGACAATGATAATGTGTTTTATTGTATGATTCCATAAAGATTGCTATGGAAAAAGCATAATGGGATTGTTGATATGGCAACAAGCACAGCAACGTTAAAAATGACTCTCATATCTGTATTTGGATGGGGCGTCCTCAAGCTGCGGCAATTTCATTCCCGTTGGAAAGCCCCTGGCCCTTTCTTTCTTCTTTCTTCGCACCCACCCATACATGTCTTTTGCAATTCCTTATCTATTCAGAAGCAGCGCTAAAAAGAAAAGAGACAACAATGCCACCACGCATCAGTCATTGCCATCAACAACACCCGTAACTACAGGGATTTTACCAACAACGACAGTCGATTCCTCCTCGTCAGGCATTAGCAGCGATAGCGATAGTAGAGATCAACCTTATCCAACATTGGTTGCCATGACACAGTCCAGAGGAACACCTTGCTCTCGGAATCCTTCTCCAACTTCGTCAACAACCTCTCGATCCCGCCCCACTTCCCTTGGAGCCCATCCCACAATGTCATTAGAACCCGAAGAGTTGGACGAGAATCGCTTCTATCGTTACATACGATCTCACTTCAACTTGGTCTTCTCACGCTCCACTGTCGTCTGTATCCCTCATTCAAGAGCCGTGGAAGGCATGATACTCACCAAAGACTTTATCGGTAAACGCTGCATAAATTACTTAGCACCCATTTAAGGAAACCCGCTGGTTCTGATTACAAGCTCTTGCACACTTCTTTAGAGACACACTCGTACAATCCATCACCCTATTATCAAGGACAATTCCAAGCAGCTAACGGCAAAGTGATTTCTATTGAACTTCCGATCATCAGCACTGTGTCAGGTAAGTGGATCTCTTTTTCTCTTTTTCTCTCTCTCTCTCATGTGCACAAAACAAGCCCTCCCACACACACACCCCCTTTTATAAATGTCAACATGATCCTGATTTGAGATAGGTTTCAAGGATCCACGTGCAGTCTATGTGATGGCTGAGGAATGGGTTTACATTGGAAGGAAAAAGATACGAGTCCTATTGATCGACAGAGCTTTGGAAGGTGATCCTTTGGTACGTACGATGTATGATATCAAAGAGTCAACAAGAAGTACTTATTCGTGTCTTTAGCCTCCTCAACCACGAAGCCCGAATACTCTCTCAATCCCAACCGTGCGCAACTCGAAAACGTAAGTTTCTCTTGTCAAGTGATGTTTATCAATCCGCACGCATTCAACTCAGTTTGATCCAGTGACCTTGATTTTCTCAACATGCTCCCAGAGAACGCTGAAGCAATGTATGAGCTACAAATGGGCGTCCAAAAGTTTGTCAACACCTATGTCTACATTCGTGGATTCAATCAGTATACCGTGGATAAGATCCAACACATGTATGGTAAAGCTTATCGAGTAAGTAGATGGATGGCTACGTAGATAGATGTCTTCAAAACGACTTACATTATCTTTTGCTTAGACCATTCTGCAAAAGAATAGCCGATTACGAGAAGCATGTCGGATCCAAGCTGAGCATGATCACTTTTTGGAACTAGTGGAAAAGTAAGTATACTTTAATGCTAAACGAACCATACACACAGAGAGAGCTGATGCAAAACACATGTTAATAGCGTTGTCATGGGGTTCCTGTACGAGAAGATTTGGGTTCAGTCGTTGCGTGCTATTTTGCAATCTCAGGATAACTACTTGGATTCCATATGCAGGGCTTATGCTCGGGAGACCATCACCCTTGATCGATACCTTGTGAGCCATCCTATGGCCGATATGCCATTAGAGTGCTTTGAGGCTGCTATCGCTTGTCTTCGCCGAGTGGATACCGAAACAGAGGGACCGATTTCGGTGGATGATGACAGACTCGCTGCCCCAGTGCTGCAAAATACATCGGGTGATCAGCTGGCATTCACCCCATTGGAAAAGCTTGCATGTGTTCGTATGACATTGGACCTGATCACCGCAGCCGTTTCGGATTATATTCAAAGTACATCCGTCACTATGATCAAAGATGGTAAGTTGTTTATTTAAAATGAGTGAGAAAAATGAGATGCATTGACCAATCTAGCCAAAGAAGATGATTCACCGGTGACAGCTGATGAAATGATACCATTGTTTGCATATATCCTTGTACACAGCCGCATTCCTCGTATCGCTAGCCTCGCTTTTTATATGGAGCATTTTCGCCTTTCTCTTATTGAAAGATCTGAGCATAGGTAACTATTATCATCTCCTATCCTCACTTGCCCCCCCTTTTTTGGCTGACTTTGTGTTATTGCAGCTTCGTACTTGTCACGCTCAAAGCTGCATCGGATTTTCTCAAAGCTGATCCACTCTCCTTGCATGATGCTAATTCAAGTGTATCCACACTTTCGACATCGTCAACTCCAACAGCACTTTCACCAAAATTACAACAAAATATTCGAACACGATCAACATCCTTTGGTTCATCTCCCGTCACCACTCCCCAAGCTAATGTACCTGGTCCACAAAACTCATTGCATTATCGATCTGTATCCATGTCATCAGCAGCTGGCACTCCCAGTTTACGGCATCGTAAATCACAAAGCGCCGATCTCCATAATATGGCAGTCGCCGACGCAGCAGCTGTAGATGAATATGATCGCACCAACAACAATCGACGCAACTCGTTAACACCCAGTGTCATTATTCGTCCCATTGTTGCCCAACAACAAAACAACAACAACAACAATCGACGTAGCCTGGATATCAGCAATGATTGGATGGTTGGAAAACATTACCAACACCATCATCAAGCACCTAAAATACCCACCATCAGCCATTCACGTCCTATCATCTCAACCACCTTTCCCACTATCTCCAATTCCACTCCGCTACCAGGTCTCAATCAAAAGACAACACCAACATCATCAGCCGCATCCTCGTGTCATGGAGTACCATCACCCACAGCCATCACATCCGAGAATCGTAAATTGGCACGCTCTCTCAGCTCCACATCCTCACTTTATTGCGGCCAAAAGATCCACCATCCCCCAGAAATCATCAATCTACGCAGCAAAGGCCGTCCTGCATCAATTTGCATTGATCCCCGATCGATGCATCAGGATAAGGAGGAGGATGAAGAGGATGATCTTGGTGACTTTCTTCGTGGATTACAAAGCGTGAATGCTGATATCGTTGGAGAACGCTCAGGTGCCTATCGTGCAGTTCGGCGGCTCTAGTCAATCAACCCAATATCGTTATTTTTATATCTTCAAAAAATGTACATACCTAGAACCCATGTTTCGAGACTTTTACAATGGACAATGGGAGAGGGGAAGGTGGGTTTATTAGATATGGATGGAGCATTTGACAGCGATGGGGCTTTTTTTTGGGATGATGTATGTAAATGTCATATGGCTTTGAAGGGTATACTACGTACGGACCTGGTTGTTCACTTTGATCGTACATAAACTTTCGAATACAATGCCACAATAATACACGCTGATTCTATGTGACCCACGTGATTGGTACCAGGGATGAAAGGTGGATACAAATGTGAAGGTTGGAAAGCGAGATTGCATCATCTATATAATTGTATCGAGACGCTTTGGTTGCTTTTATCATATTGCATTCGTTAAAGCTTCCTTGTTCATATGCTGATAGACAGCAGGCAGTGGCCATTCTCAGGATTGTACACAAGTTTAGATAGACGCTTGTATTTTCAAAGATAATAAACCCATAGTAATGGTACTCAACAATAGAGCTTGTTACAGAAGTTTGATCCATTGAAAGCTTAAAGTCATTACGTTTAGGAAAAAAGTGAGCTTTGATACAACGTGAAACGAGTACATGCATATGCTTATGACAACTTTCAGCATGTGCCCTTGTCTTGTATGTATGATCTTGAATGAGTACAATCCCTGGAGACAAGCAATGCCATCCCCCTGTTACCCTTTCGCACGATACTCTCGGATGTATTTTTGGCTTGTTAACTATACCATGTTTCCATACGGTCTTTCAAAGGCAGACCCTTACTATAGGGGCAGGAACCGTTATGCAATCTTCACCAATAAGATTGACTCTTGTCAAGTCCCGACTTCTCGGCTTAGTTGCACAACAAATGCTTCTGCATCTTTTGCTGTGCCAGGCTCTAGTTACTTGACAATGAACAAAGACCACTCTTCATATGGCATCACGCTTACAAACATAAAGGTGCCTGTATATCCAAACTTTACAATGAAACGTGGGGTTTTGAATAGAGCAATGTGCTCGGCTTGGCCAACAGCACCTTGTGTGAAAGTTTCGCGTTCAATGTCGCAAACAGCCCAAAAAATATTTTTTGGTCGTCGTCGTCGAAGAGGTCGACCCCCAGATCCAGTTTGGCTGGTAGCGACATTGCGAAATCTGGGATTGGCCACGATGAACGCAAAACTTTCATACAAGGTGCTGTTGTCCAAGCCGAGCCCATTGCTCTAATAAAAACCTCACGTTTCATTGTAAAGTTTAGAGATACAGGCACCTTTATGTTTATAAGCGTGATGCTATATGAGAAGTGGTCTTTGTTCATTGCCAAGTAGCTAGACCCTGGAGAGCCAAAGATGCAGAAGGACCTCTTTGGGTTACTCAGCTAAAAAGTCAGGACTTCAGGGACAATGCATGACAGGTACACAACCCTCACTTTTATGTCATACATTGGCAGCTAATAGCCACTTTTGTGCATTCCCAACTTTTGTGCATTCTATTGTAGGTGGACGATGCTCCTGCTCTAGACATTCATTTCCATGATTAAATTAGGTTGATCCGAGTTGATTTGGTTGAGTTACGCTCACACAAGATTACATCGGTTGAGCTACATCGAGCGTGCTTGATGTCGAGAGTGATGTAATCTCTCTTTGACCGCAGCTCAGTCAAATCAGCTCGGATCAACCTACTTTAATCATGGAAATGAATGTCTGGAGCAGGGACATCGTTCCCATGCAGTGGATCTCGCAACAATGATGATTGGATAAAAGTGGCCGTTAGCTAGCAATACATGCCTGCTCCTAGATGATCCATAAAGTAATTATACATTGACCCTTTCATTCATGCAAACGTAGCTGTGTTACACAACACGACCCTCTGCATCTTTTGCTCCAGTCCATCATCACCATCCTTTAACTTTCTTGATCCGAGAGGATTTGACTGAACAACGCTTGTACAAAGAAGTATCATCCAAGCATTAGAAAAAAACTACTTAATTTCCACTTCTTCCACTCACCACATCTTCTCTCTTCCTCCCATTCTCAACTGTTGGCCCATTCAAGTACATCTACCACCTGCGAACCATTGTCCTGCTTCAACCCACCATGTCAATCCTATAACCCTCTTGATCCGATTGTCTTTGTCTGAATGGCAAGTTCATGAGCATGTACGCAGCCTTCTTGTCACTCTTCCACAACACACGAATCTCTTGACACAACACGAGCTCTTGCACATTCCTCTACCACGACCAATCGTAACAGCGTTCATTCCAGCAGTTGCGATTCGTTCCATTGTCTCAAGCAGCGTTTACAACCTTGTCATTCTACTACAACACATGCTCTTGCACATTCCTCTGCCGCAACCAAACGCACAGCAAGGGCTACACCCCGTTGTCTCAAGCAACTTGCAGCAACTTGTCTTGCAGCCTTCTTTTACATGAACAGCAGATAGCCATTATGTAGAAGCGACTTGATTTACGCGTACCAACTTGCTTCAATACATACGGGTTGCTTTGGATATGGATATTGGTATGGTACATGGGATGGAAGGATCTGGATATATACAAAGTGTGGAATGTTCTTATGCATCCATAGTGTATTGGACCATTATGTTTGATCTTATTATCGTGAACGATTGGTGCATTCAATTATCCCACTTTACACGCTATTCCACGGCAACTACTATCATCATTATCTGTGCAATGTATCAACTATCAACCACGTAGAGCCATCATCATCCTACTCCATGTCTTGACACACCATCATGCATACAATTCACCACCTCAGATCCATCCATTGGCCTTTTCACAATGTACCCCAAAGGATAGACATTTTCCAAGTTGATGTATCTCCCCCTGAAGCAATTCTTTGTGTACTTCTCAATCTATCTCTTGTGGATGATCTAAGATTAAAGGATTACTTTAACGAATACTAAGTTTCTATAAGATCTTCCTTCTTCCTAAGTTAGACCTTGTCGCGTGAGTGGCACTTGATGCATTGTGTTGTAGAAGTATATCCACTTTTAAATGCTGTGATAAACAAAAAAAGAAAGAAAGTGAGAAAGGGATCTGGTTGATTCATTGTGCCTTGAACAAAGGCGATACTCAATAGTGTAATCCATCTCCTCTTTGTGATTAGATACACACACTCCTCTTTTGTGATTTAGTTCTTGCAAGGCGGGAGATACACGGCATAATATGAATACTTCTCCTTTGTACCATCCACATCCATTAACATTGTACTCATCCACTCTGCCACAAAGAATAGGTAATTATGTAGCTCAAGAATATACAATAGGTTGGCGTTTTATGTATCAACTTGGGTTCTATGTATGTAAATTGGGCAATGGTGAGAAGAAGGAATGCAAGGAAATGAGAAGTTGGTGAGGGGGAATCAGTGATCTCTATAGATTTCTTTTGCCAAAAATGCTGCTACATCTGGATCTTTCCAATAATTGAGATGGGTGGCCAATGCGCTCCAATAAGGATTGTCTAGATTGTTCTCTTGTAAACAATAATCAACTCTTCCAGTCACGTTGAGTAATCGTAAGCGACGTGCACCATCCGAATAAGGTGATGTATTATCTGCCAATGGAGGAGGTGGTGATTGTCGTGCAGGTGAATTGTTCCACATGGAGATCATGACAGCTGAATCGCTACTGGATCGTGAATGGGTAGGCGATCGAATATTTTCAGGGACGCTCAAATCTTGTTGTTGTGCTGTTGTCAATTGATCGAATACAGCTGCATCATCATCACTGCTGTTGGCTGATTGCATATCCTCATACATTTGTTGTTTGGATAGTCCAAGTCCTCGCATCACAAGATTCGCTGTGAGACCATATTTGATGGATTCATACATGGCACCCGCTCGATTGGTTAATCCACCCGAACCACTTGCACGTTTGCCCTTTTTCTTATCCATGATGAGTTCTTTGATGTGTGGTATCATTGCTGGTTTGAAGTTTGCACTGTATTGGCGGGAAATAAGCGGCTCAAGTCGATACGCCACCGGATCAGACTACATAAAACGGTACATCAGCCATCTTATCCATCACCTGGTACACCCGCTACTACTGCTACTATACATACCCTGTTGAAGATATTGTACAAATTGTTTACCGCTGGGTAACAACATTGAGATGACTCTTGACCACGAAAGCTTTTGCTCTTTCTTGATGCTACGCGAGTGCCCTTGACTAATAACATCACGCCGGCTGGAGATCCAAGTCCAAAAAAGTTCTCTGCAGTGAAGAGCAATGCATTGGATTTTTGATACTGCTTCAAGAGATCTGGTTGCTTCAAGGCAGCGAGCATGCTTGCTTTATCAGGAGGTGGTGTAACAGGTTGTAAAGAGAGCATATCAAGCGCAATAAGAGCCTGCAAATTGATGAAAAAGCACCTCTTGATTAATGAAAGAATGCATCTACTTGAATTGATCATACTTACACCAAGAGAGTGGCCCACCACGGATACTTTTCCATTCCTCTCCAAAAAGTCTGGATTCCTCTTGATGTATTGTAGATAGATGCCATTGATAAGTCTGCAAATCGATGTGGTCATTTGCTCGCGGTATTTTGGCGTGAGATATAAAGGAACTAAGATGATACAGTAAATGTGTTAGCTTCAAACGCTACCCATCTCTAAAGCAATGTATACTTACTATCCATAATGACATTGGATACAAGTGACCGGATATTGGGTACGCTGTCGACTGTCAACTCCTCCAAAGTGGGACACCCATCATCGCCATCAGGCATACCAAGGTCCGCTTCAGTGTGCTGTAATCCTTCTTCACGCGATATACCAAATTTGATCTCCTGACGCCAAGGCACTGGTAAGAATTGAATACCATTGGGTCGATCCGAACGTATTGCAGCAGCATAAGCCGATTTCACTCCTCTCCGCAAATTGTCAACATCTGTGGTGGTGGTCCTGTTAGCCTTGTATACCCAGGATATTTTTTGCATAAACGCAGCATACCATCAATGAAACTTTGACCAGCAAATCGTTGACCAGCCCTATATAAATCACATGATGAGCCTCTTAGCCACGCCACATTCCTCTTTTCCTCTTACCCGGGTATAACAAAGACCAAATGATCAATCTGACGAGGTTCTTCACCATCCTCATCACCCACTTTGATGGTATCATCAGCCCCTGGTGCTTCGATACAAATAGCGTCGTCATCATGAACACTTTGTCCTTCTTGTTCCTCAGCAGCTTTACGTAATGTTGATAGGGAGGGCGATGACTTGGATCCTCGTAATTGTCTGTCAGTGGTCTCCTGATATCCACGCACCAGCCTTGTACCACCGAGATTTTGCTTGTTGGTGAGGCGTGTGATGATGCTTTTGGCCAATTTGCTGCTAGTGCTATTTCTATAATATGACGTCGTTTGATGAGTTCCTCTTCTTGAATAGATAGATTGATATACCTTACGATAAAAGCCATGCAGTATGTGGACCCGTGTACGCAACGTATTGTCCCAAATAAGGCCCAAGTAAATTCCATTGCTTCTCAACAGGTTGACTTGCCAACGCTATCTCCAATTTCTCTTCCTCGAGTGTTGTGGTCGATGCTGCTGCTGCTGCTGCTGATGCATCCTCCTTACGTTTACCATTGACTGCTAGGCTTGGATCACTGTAAGGCTTGTACTTGCTAAATTAAGAGTGTGAGTATTACCATTCTTATTAGCATCATCATCATCCACACCTCATCATTGACATTTACCGATATCCCGCTTCTACTTGCTGAGCAAGTGCCTCCTCGCATGGCACCCATTTAGAGCCATCGGATTGCATAAACCATGTTGCACGCCGTACAGGGTATGTGGGTCCTTCCCAATAGACTGGCGATAATGTACGATAAAAGACCTTGACATCAAATAAATGATCTTCATTGACGGGCACAGTGGTTGACATGTCTTTGGACTAAACCCCACCCCCCTTATCAGTTTGTTGCTATGCATAGCTTCATGCTTGCTTTACCTCTAGAGCTTTCTCCAATGCTTCAGAATCCCTCTTTGAAAATGCCACCCATTTGAGCTTCTTGGATCGTGTACTGTCAACTGCATAAAACCTTTTGGAAATGAAACAATCTTGAGCAAGAGGGAAGAAGAGGAGGGGGCGATCGTTTGAACTGGGGTCATTACCATCGAGGTTCTAAAGGAGGCGCATTTGGATCTGGAGTAAGGCCCAATGTACGCGGACTGGCGAGTGCAAGGCGAGTATTGTTGACATCTCGCTCCAACATGACAAGGCTATGGAAAGGGAAGAAAAGATAAAAGTGGGCTTGAAACGCGGCTCCAGAAATTGTAAACGACGTTGAGCTCTTTGTGTCACCTGTCCTGCATGTCGTTTGTTGCACCACCCAAAGCTAAAGCGCCCAACTTTTGCAAATTCCCCCAGATTGCTTCATTGTCGTAATAAAGGCAGTGATAAGATTAGCATTGTAGTCATATCCTTAATCATCAATCCAATGATCATGACATGAAAGAAAAGGTTGTTGGGTGGAAAAGCGGGATTATGCATAGGGTGCATGACGTTGTCTCTATGCATTGGTGATCAACCAATACCTGGTTTGATGTTTCCATGATCTCATGTATGATCTTCCTTTTTCTATACTTTCAAATGACAACCAGCAGTGGCAGTGGTAGAGGCAAACAACAATAGCATCTCATCGTACCATCATATACATGGATAACGCAAATGATCATCTATCCATTATCTAGACCCATTTTAGTAATCAAGAGGTGATGATTGAATGGTTACTTGAATGACATGAAGGAAGTGTGATAGTAGTAATTAAGATAGATCATGCATAATTCTGCTTGATGATGATTCAATGTTGCATAGGTGTATCGATCTTCCAATATCATTAAACGAGCAAGTCATTAAGCAAGATGTCATTGCTAATGGAGGTTTTATGATGATTGACAAGTGACATGGGGGGTTGCTAGGCAACGATTAGAGGAGTAGAATATGGTATGTAGTGGGTAGCTACTTGAATTTCAACCCCAGTTGTGGCAGGGAATCGAGCGTGGCCAATAAGTTACACGCTGGTGGAAATGATGGCTCCTTCTCTTCCGCCAACAGACAACGCTCTAGGCTACACCCATCAGCAATGGTACGATTATCAGCACAACCTATCCAAATGATTCCTTCTGTTACCTTTAAGCAGATGGATGGATGGATGAGATGCAATCGAGATGAAGAGTGGATGAATGGATAGAGCCGATGGATTAACAATATCTACCTATATCCATATTGTGTACCCACACGTATATATAGAGTGCCGAACAAACCGCCAAAACCAACAAGATGCGTGGTCTCCGCATCGAGAAGCTCGTCCTCAACATTTCCGTTGGCGAGTCTGGTGATCGTCTCACCCGTGCTGCCAAGGTGCTTGAACAATTGACTGGTCAAACTCCCGTTTACTCCAAGGCTCGTTACACTGTCCGTACCTTTGGTATTCGTCGTAACGAAAAGATTGCCGTTCACGTTACCGTCCGTGGCCCCAAGGCTGAGGAAATCTTGGAACGTGGTTTGAAGGTCAAGGAATACGAACTTCGTGCTCGCAACTTTTCCGAGACTGGTAACTTTGGTTTTGGTATCGATGAGCACATCGATTTGGGTATCAAGTATGATCCTTCCATTGGTATCTACGGTATGGACTACTTTGTCGTCATGGGTCGTCCTGGTTACCGTGTTGCTCGTCGCAAGCACCAAAAGAGCACCGTTGGCTTCAACCACCGCATCAAGAAGGTAAAATGGAATAATAACGATTTCACATCACACCAACATAGCTCTAACATGGGATGGGTATTTTCTTTAGGAGGAATCCATGGATTGGTTCAAGTCTCGCGTAAGTATTTGAATCTCGAGGGAATTGGAGTATGCCATGAATAGCGATTAACACATGAATTCCTTTTTTAGTTCGATGGTATCATCCTCAACAAATAAGTTTATCGACTTGTCTTTTTGTGCGCGTCAATAAAACGATCTTTGAAACGAAAATGAAAGCATGATTACTATCAGCAGCAATATGATGTATAATGAGATTTATTTGATAATGGAATGGAATGGTGTGTGATATAAAGATATAGAATGTACATGTGTGTGTGTACATGTCAATGGGGGTGGGGGGATCATGCAGCATCGAGGCACAAACCACTTGCTCAGCCACCAAATAGCCAATCAATAGTAGTCTCGCTGGGAGACGCGAGTGAGCGCTGGTTGTGGTGTGTGTGGTTCCTTTTCAGCGCACCCAATCGATCGTCATTCCATTGAAAGAAATAATATAGCCACCATGGTAAGCCTTGAAGACGAGTCAACAGCATCCGATCTACATGACCATGCTCTATTGGCAGCCGCTTGCTAATGCTTGTCCTGTGTAGTCGTCCAAAGGATCGAAGATGACGAATATCATCAACTACCGTCTCCGTATCACCTTGTCGGATTCGCGTACATTGACGGGTCAAATGCTTGCTTTCGACAAACATATGAACTTGGTGCTCGCTGATTGTGAAGAGTTCCGCAAGATCAAACCAAAGGGCAAAAAAGCAGACCAAGAAGAGCTTGAACAGAAACGAACACTTGGCTTGGTTATCCTAAGAGGCGAGACGATTGTCAGTATCAGCATAGATGGCCCCCCTCCTCCACAAGCACAAGAATCAAAGTTACGAGGACCTGCAATGGCAGCAGGCATGGGTATTGGCAGAGTAAGTAATCCATGGGATGTATAGAGACGAGTTATTCATCATTGGGGTTGTCATTTTTTTAGCCAGCTGGACGTGGTTTGCCTGCAGCTCCTCCTCCTGGTGCTCCAATGACTGGTTTGGCAGGTCCTGTAAGAGGTGTTGGTGGTCCTTCTCCACAGGTAACATTGGGTATGCGTGATCTATGTAAGACCTTTGATATTAAATGCTACATGTACATTGTAGATGATGCAACCAAGACCTGGTGGTATTCAAGCTGGCCCTGTTGCTTATGGTCGGCCACCTATGCCTCCACCTGGTCAAGGCGTAAGTATCAATGGACAATTGTACTATGGAATTTTGATATTCATATATGGATTTATATAGCCTATGCCACCTGGATTCCGGCCACCACCTGGTATGCCACCACAAAACTTCAGACCTCCACCACCTGGATTTCGTCCACCCCCACCCCCACCAGGCGCTCCAGGCAATTTCAGGCCCGGGATGGTAAGAGAAAAGAAAGGAAACAATGGGCTATACAAAAAGCGTTGTTAATCATCTTTGTTTAATAGCCTCCATATCCTCCTCAAGGCGGTCCTTATGGTAGACCCCCATCGTCACAGTAATGCTGCACAATTGTTTTCTTTTACTTGTATGTGATAAATGTGGAATGTGATTTGCGTTATGTCTTTTGTCTTTTCATTGTCGTGGATGTTGCTGCTTTACGATCCTCTGTGATAACTTGAAAATGAGCAAGCGCACACACATGGATAGTGATCATCATCATCATCATCATCATCATCATCAAAGCTCGATCACGTTATTGCACGACATCATTCGTTTACATAAGAGAAATTGCGATCCAAATTGTGTTCCTGTGTATCTTCCCAGTAGATGGATTCCAACCCCCCACCTAGAATGACTCAATTCAAAGACATCGTACTTTCCAATACATATTATAGAATAGGCTTATGCTATGACATGTAAAAGATCCATGTTTTGGAGTGGGTTTTCGATATCCTATGAGCTGAATGAGTGAGAGGAGGGTGCATGATGTAAATTCAAACACTGATTAGGTGGATAGGTGGGATATGGATGAACAAAGTTTACATTTGATTCACCTATTAAAAACATTCCTAGCTCTAGGACCAAAGTAAAAGAAAGGTTTACATGGTGGGTTTTATTATAAGGAATACGGATGTGGACATTGTATACAGCTGCATGATATTGTTCTATTTTAGTACATCTACTCAGCATGGTGATAACCTGTTCCCTGCCGACACAGATCTTCTTGGAAACACGTATGTACGACGACACCGCTGAATCCAATGCATGATGGAATCCATAAACGAGTGCTTACGATTGTTGTGTGGCACAAGCAGACATTGTGGTATAGAAAGGGAAAAAGTCAATGTTCGGATTTTGCTATGCATTGATTGATGGACGCTTACCATTGGTTCAAGCCATGCAAGTCCGCAGAGCGTAGAAAACAATCGTGGTTGCTTGGAAGCAAGAACGCACTTTTGCTTTCACACACCAACTCATTCGTCTTTCCCTCATGGCTACTCGTGTTTATATTGGACGTCTTGCTCGTGACGCACGTGAACGTGATTTGGAACGTCTCTTCAAGGGATACGGCGATATCCGTGAAATCAACATCAAGAACGGCTACGGCTTTGTTGAATTCAAGGATCCTAGAGATGCTGAGGATGTCGTGTACGATTTCCATGGCAAGGACTTTTTAGGTGAAAGGTAAGCTATTCGTCATATCGATACAATGAATGTATGTATTGATATGGATACCTTTTAGAATCATTGTGGAGATTGCTCGTGGTACTCGTCGTGGCCGTGAAGATCGTCGTCGTCGTGATGATCGGTATGATAGCATATCAACCACCATAGCAACCACAACAACAACCACTGATATCATGCACTTCTTTGTAGTCGTTCGTATCGTCTCTTTGTTGAAGACATCCCTAGTGGCACCAGCTGGCAGGTACGAATCATTGCAATACGCCCACAAAAAAGAAGAGGGATGATGAAAATGAGGATGACAAAGAGATCCCATGTCTCTTGAACCTCTTTTATTGTTCCCCATTTGGTCGATTGGTTTGGTGGCTCTTGGTCCTTTTATCCACCCCTCTGAATGGATGCTCTCCCTGGATCCTTTCTCTCTCTTCTCTCTTTTCCTTTCTTGTGGGGCAAAACTGGGACAACAACGAATCGTTTCTCTAAATCAATCTTCTCTCTCTCTCTTCCCATGGTCCGCGGCTCTCTTTTTTGTGCCTTGTCTGCCCATACCAATAGGATCTCAAGGATTTGATGCGTAAAGCAGGTGAAGTGACATTTGCTGATATCATTCGCAGTCGTCCTGGTGAAGGGTAAGGTTTCCTTTTCTTCTTTAATCATGTTACAAGCAACATTTTATTCATGGACTTATCCTATTTATAGTGTGGTTGAATTTGCCCATCGCTCTGATATGGAATATGCTTTGAGAAAGTTGGATGATGCTGATCTTAATGGCCAACGTATTCGATTGTTCGAGGTATGTAAATTCAAACATCCAAACTTTATACAACAATGGTATCTCATCATTGAATCTAGGATCGTCGTTCGTCACGTCGTTCTCGTAGTCGTTCTGTATCACGTAGCCGTTCTCCACGTCGTCGTTCATCTCGCCGTAGCAGATATTCGCGCTCTCGTACTCCTTCTCGATCCCGTTCTCCTTCACGCTCTCGCTCTCCTTCACCACGTCGTTCTTCGCGTCATCGTAGTAGCCGTCATCGTGAAGATGAAGATGTTCGTTCTCGCTCTCGTACACCTGAAGATGAACCTCGTAGAGGAGATGATCGTAGCCCTGCAGCAGATCGTAGCCGTTCCCGTACTCCTCCTTCTCGTTCCCCTTCGCGCAGGTAAGGATTCTCTAATCATTTCAATGTTGAACGACATGATGAGCTAACCATATCCATATCATGTAGCCCTGAGGAACCCAGAGATTAGTAGTGCAATCAAGAATAGGGATCATGCATTGAATGGTTTGTTGACAAAAGAAAATACACAAAAGACTTGGTCATGTGATTGTGAGGGTTGTTGTTTTCAACACTACAGTGAAGAAATACATATAAAAGGGAAAAAAAACAAAAGCAACCGTATTTACGGGGAAGAATGTGTGTATATGGAAGAACACGTGTGTTTGTGTGTGTGTGTAATCTATTTACAGTGGTGTTTGTATGGACAAAGAGTGTGTGTGTGAGAGGACTATATGGATCAACAATGCAGGAACAGACACATGGATCATCGAGTGATAGCGGTGGGTGCTGCACGACGTTGATTGTTGTTATGGTGTTGAGCAAAGTTCAAGTATTTGCCTTTACAAGTAGATCGAATGCTGGTGGTGGTGGTTCCTTTGCTCCTGTATTGACTATTGAGAATAGCTGTTGGACGTGGGGAAGGTGGACTCGTCATTTCAACATGTTGCTGTTGGTGTACTAAACGTTGCTGTTCATGTAATTTTTGATGGAACACATCCACTAGCCTCACAAATCGCTTTTTGTTTTCCTCTGGACGTTGACGGCAATGGGTGGAGGTTGTTGACATGGTCGATAATGATGATGATGAACATGTAACGGTAGAGGATGAGGATAAAGGTGGTCGTAGCAACTTTCGAGGTACGTAATGTTTACGAGCGGGATCGTCTTCCGGTGGTGGGGTCAAGGAGGAGTAACGAGTCAAGCGTTGTCCTATTAAATGAAACACAAGGGGGGTTCCCCAAAAGAGGAGAGCAACACATTTACCGTCAATTTCTTATTCACTCTCATGAAACAGACCAAAGGGGGCTGGTTCGGTCAAAGCAGAATATAAAAAAAAGCACTTTACCTGTTATGCTTTGCAACGGTGCCATTGCATCATGAACGGCAGTGGTTACATTCTTAGTGTGATGTTGTTGTTGTGTTAGGCGACGAGTTGTTGAAGGAACAAGAGGACGATGATGTTGTTGTACATTGCTGCTGCTGGTGGTAAACGATGATGTATCAAAGATTGATCCTCTTCTTGTCCGCCTTCTTCTAGTTGTTGCAGTAGTAGCATTATTGCCGTTGCAACTAGAAAACCACTCATCCATGGCATGTTGATCTGGTTTCTTTGCGTGTGGTGCTGGTATAGGTGGAGGTGGAGGTGGCATGTGTGAATTGTTATCGTTTTCTAGTAATGTTAGAGATACTCGTTTACGCTCAGCTGTAGCACTTGCTAACTTCTTGAGTAAACGTGATCGTGGAGGAAATTCGTATTGCTCTTGTTCAGGTGTCAGTGTTTGAGGAACATGAATCTCGACGGTACCATCTGGAAAACGTTGAATGGCGGCCTGTGATGTTATGAAGCCCATTGATAAGTGGATGAAACGTAAAGGAGAAACAAGGAGAAAGAGGAAAATGGGGTTTTTTGTGTTGTTGATGATGCAGGTTGGTGGTAATAGTGATGGTGCTTGTGCTGAGTGTGTACCTTTTTACGATCACCCCACACAAACATGGACCTACGATCCTGTCGTCGACGTAATTGCTTTTCCATGGCCTTGGCTGCTCTTGCAGCAATACGGCGTTGTTGTTCATCGCTTATGATGTTGTTGCAAGTTGATGGGCGGCTTGTTGATAATGATGATGATGAGGGAATAGGAGGGCCCGTGCGTTTGTTGCTCGATAAATGAGCTTGTTTAGAGGTCGTCGTGGGATTATTCTTTTCTTTGCTGCGATCATGCATCTTTTGCATATTTTACACGTTGTGTTGGTTACACGTAGCAGGGTTGACCCCGACAAGAAAGACGCATATACAGTTTCGGCTTACGCCACACAAGCACGCGCAATACACAAAGAGAGCACACGGACTGGTGTACAAAAATAAGGGGCTGTGTGCTGCAAACACAGATAAAAAAGATGGTCGTAGCAGTAGTGTGTAAACGAACGAGAGGTTGATTGATGATGTAGCAATCAAGGCACAAGATGTTACTCCTTGTTTTAAAGGGGATTGTTGTAAGGGGGGAGGAGGATGAAAATGGAGAAACAAGTGAGGATGTGTGCGTAAAATGTATAAATGTATATATGCTTGTGCGTGTGCGTGTATAATAAAATGAAAGAAAAAGAGAGAGAAAGAGAGAAAGAGAGTTCACAGAAAGAGAAAAGAAGAAAAGAGAGGAAGGAGGTCGGATCCCGTTTCGACGAAAGTATCAAATAAAAAGTAAGGTTTAGGGCAGCGTAGCAACTTTTTACAAAACCATAGTTGACAATATGCGAAGCAGGTTACACTAGCAAAGAATTGCTGCACACGTTCCTCTTTTTCACTCTCACACGGATCCATATTTATTATCATGGTGCAAGGGGAGCTGCATTGGAATCCCATAACTAGTATATCGCACGGCCCGACGCAGCATTTTGCTCGTTCACGGGACGCATATAAATTATTCATATTCGGTTTACTCGTACATCTTTTGAGGGGTAAGTGGCGGAGGCAAGTTATTAGTCGAACGACTAGAAAAGAAAATTGGTGTGAGTAAATGGGTTATAAAATGGCTGTGCGTGCGTGTGTGTGTGTGTGTGTGTGTGTGCTTTCTCTTTTGTGTGTGTCTCACTTACCCTGCATCACCCGATGATGGTGATGATGATGATGTATTGCCTTCTGCAACTCGTTGCGTATCAGCGAATGGATCAAAGGGATCAACCGCCACCAAGGGTGCTGCTGTTGATGTTGCATTCTTGTTGTTGTCACCTCCGCCATGCAGGTCGAAATTCACAGCAGGTTGTTGTGATGATGAGCTGCTGCTACCACCATCAGCTGGTCGAGGTTGATGGAAAGGATTGTTACTTCCACTGCTGCTATCGCCAAGCCCAAGTAAATCGACATCACCCTCTTGTTGTTGTTGTTGATGCTGCAATGGGTTGGCTTTTATCAGTAACCCCGATAATATGTGCTTCCATCATCGTGTCATTTTTTTCTCCTTCTCCTTTCTCCCCGTCTTACCGGTCGTGTGCTTCGGTTGTGCAGTGTTTCGGAATTTCTTGTTGCTTCGTTCATTGCACGCCGCTCCAGCATATCGTCGTACGCCTTAAAGGCCGTCACCAACTCACTGTTGGCTTCCAATAGGGACGCTGTTGGGCATGTACATCATCAGAGTTAAAGTTCTGTGTCACAACATCTGTGCTATATTGTGTACACGCGCGGCACACCAACTTACAAATGATATCAGAGTCATTGCAGGTCTCCAAATGTCGTGCCAGGATCTTTTGGAACATTTTGCATTTGCCATAAAACTCCTGCATGTATATAAAAGATCATGATAAGCAATGCCATTCGTTCAAGAAGGAATAAAAACACGAACTTGTATCAGCTCATTCTTTGTAATGTCCTCTTGCGTGGGATCCGTGAATGATAACGTTTGTGAGAATAACTGAGCGTTGTTCTTGGCTAGTAACACATCGCTTGCTGGATCCGCAGAAGCCTGATGGAATTAGTTAGTGACTCATTCTATCAGCCATGACGCGTATCTCCCATCCTCGGCATAACATCCCGATCCCTTTTTGTGCCCCAATCTATGTTACCTGTTGCTGTTGTTGTTGTTGTTGCTGTTGCTGTCTATGGTGTTGCTGTTGTTGTAATTGGAATTGTGCTGGGGTTGCAAGCCGAAAAACAAGATTTTGAGTGCCACGTCTTGGAGGAGGAGCATGTGATGTTCCATGCGTCAATCTTTCATAGACACGATGCACACCAATGAAGCCTGGGTCAGCACCATATCGCGTCACCCAATTTTGAAGGCACGTAACCAGCTTGCTGTGAACTTGATCGTTGGAAGACTATGATGAACGGGGTTAGTGTACCTCTCCTAATCTGGGTTCTACAACATGATATTTCGGATGAATCTATCCACATACCTTGCTCGTAGCTAACGTGTCCAAATCCTCAGCAAATGATTTTGCAGACAACTGGCCTAGATGATGATGATGATTATCTCTGTCAGTCATCATTCAACTTCACTTTTGCTTTGAATACACTCACTTTGGAATTTGGCTTGGCAATTTTGAGATAAAGCATCGAGTAGCTGTTGTTGCATAAATCCATTATCCGCACAATGAAATTAGCATGTTATCCTTCTGTATATGGAGTATCCTCCTCCTCCTCAACCCTCCAAAAAAGGACCCAACAAAAACAATACCCCATATTACATACCTCGAGTGCAAGTATTTGTGTTTGTGGTTGATCAGCCAACATCTTCTTCTGCAACAGCTTACGAGCTTCCTTGGCACCTTGCTCGGTATTGTTGACTACATCGCATATGGCAAAGACGAGGGACCAGTCCATTTCTTGCATGGAGGGATCAGTAGCCTTCTCTAGATGTGTTGTGTATAACTGAATGAGCTTGTTTGCATCTTGATAAAGGAAGAGTTTACAATGCTACTTGCCGACATTGGTAGTGATGGTGGTTGGTGTTATCTTTTTGGAGAAGATATTCTTCATGTTGTGGAAGGTGTAAAAGAGAGAGAGAGAGAGAGAGAACAAAAGAGGTATCAATATATTGGTTTATTGGGTTATGGATAATCGAGTCCGGTGAAACAAAGGAAAGTCCAAGCAGCTACCTCTATCCAATCAAAAGGGTGATGCCAAGAAGAGGATCGTTTCAACATGCTCACGTGGTTGTTGTCTTTTTCATCATCATTTCACATCCAATGACAATACTTCGTGGATGACAGCTTCGATGCCAAAACAAACAAAAGTAAATCATGGTTTAATATCTTGCACTACTATGCGTAGAGAAACGACGAGGAGGAACAGTAGCAGTTGTAGTAGTAGTAGGGGGTGGAGGAGGAAGAGGGGTTGTTGGTGGAGGGTGCCTTGGTGGCATCATGAGAGCATCCATCGAATAACGCGCGTAACGAGGAGGTCGATCTTCATGCTCAAAATGGAAGAGATCCACTGCTGATACTGTAGATGGTGATGATTGTTCAACATTATTGTCTCGACGTCGCATCGTTGTTGCTGATGTATCCAATGATTGTGGTGATAAGGGAGGTGAACGATGTTGCAGCTGACGACGACATGATACCATCCTATCCGAGGTGGTAGTCAATCGACGACGCAAACGAGTTTGAGCATTTTGTGAAAAGGCATTGGCCAGCAACGCAGACGAAGGACGCTGGGTATCGTTACTGCTGTAAGTAGATAAGGCAGGTGATAAAGGCAATGATGATGTGGTGGTAGTATTGATATTGTTGTTGTTGTTGCTATGGATACTGTTGCTGGGTGGTTGTGCTGGTGAATAGTTATCGTAAGTTGAGGAAGCAATGACACTATTGCTGCCAATGGTATCGAGCGAATCGTTTGACTGGTATCCAAGTGCAAAAGATAATGATACTGGACGACGTGAAGATGAAAATGACGAGGAGGATGAAGTGACAGAGGATGCATCATGTTGCTGATAAGGAGCCAGCTCCTCGCTGCTATGGTTGGGTTTCTCATCTTGAAGATCCAATCTTTCCAGCCACTTATCAAGTACGCTATCATTGTTGTCATTATCATTGTTGTTGTTGCTGCTGCTGCTGGAGATCAAGTTTTGGTCAATCGATGTCATGCTGGTATTGTGATAAGTTGACGATGATGATCCAACACCACCACACTGATGTTGAGCTTGAAGATGCTTATCAAGGTGTGCTTGAATCATTTCCATCCACACTTGTCCTTCCATCCCATTCTCTGCGTATAGTAGTTGGTTCAAATGATGCCTGCATCTTGATTCAATTCGAAAAGCATACGGCGACTGCTTGACTGGGTGCTTGCTCACTTTTCGATAGTGTTTCAGCTCAATGACACCCGCCGGTTTCACATCGTTCTAATGGTGGTCCCTTCCCATTGAGTACTATGGTCTTGTACACGCGCACACACACTTGGGTATACTTACAGGTTGCTTATAGTAACGTAGTTCATTATCCTTGAGCACAAAGTAACGTCTTCGCCATGTCTTGTGAATGTTCAGCCAGCTGAGCTTGTAGAGCCACCCTTCACGGAATGTGGAAACAGTGGTCGTTGACATGTGTCAAAGTGACAGCAACAAAAAGGGGAAAACGAGTAGAGTGAGTCAAAGCGCCGTCGTGTGGAAGAAGAGCAATATCCGGGTCAAGTTTGAAAATTAATACCATAAAACGGCGGCGGTGGTAGAGAAAGCACTGTCCACGTGCTAATCGTTCTCTTAGTTTCTTTCTGCCCTGAAGCATTGGAGACGTGCATCGTCTTGCATCCGTCACCTACATATGTATTTTTACTTCCTACTATAATACCATATACATATGCGATCACATCTCCCGTGTAGTATAGACATTGATTGGATATAAGAGATAAAATGCGCTTTTTAATATCACTGGCTGATCAGTAATGGCTGCTGCTTCTTTTCATGTCACAACGCTTCTTTGGCAATCGTTGACGTGATCCCATCATCAGACCAAGGTCATAATGATATAAGATCTCTTCACCTATATACCCTTTTTCTCATACGTATTATCACAACCCATACACTACTCAAATCCAAACACACACACACACACACACACACACACACCGCACACATCAGGAAATTTCATCGTGGAGGAGCGTGAACTCTCGGCTGTGTCCGATTTGCGCCTTTCTTGTATTGTTGTACGACGCTATTCTGATGATCGGCAAATTGCAAATCGTAACGCGTTTGCTGTCTCAAGGGTTCATCTCCCCCATTCATCAAATTATTCTCCATTACATACGCAAGTATCACTCTATTGCCTTGAATTGGATCTACAACATGCTGTAGCATTTACTCGCATCATCCGAAAACAGTAACTAGCCTCTCACCACCACATGCCCTGTCACTTGGGTCCACTTTGCTGGTTCTGAACATGATGTAATCCCTTTTGATCGATATTCCACTGCATCCATTGTATAGGTAGATCTGATATTAGGCGTGGGACAGCCCCCAAAACCTCGTTGCTCTCTTCAAGTTTTGCTGTAGGAGGTTGGATGTCCGATAAACAATGATACCATGTACAAGCAATATTGCATAATTGAGTTCAAATTGTCCCATCCCTATCCATCCTTATTATCGTATGAAGGCGTATCCAAGGGGAAGATGGATCATCTAAATAGATTACTAGGATACATGAATGCAGCTATCGTGTGTACTAGACCACCCCCATTACGATGTTAAGCTAAGACGACGGCTACATGAAGCACTGCATTTCCTATCCTTTGTATGGGAAAAACCAACGCTTGCGTTGTACATATCAAACAGCAGCAATATAGATCGTTACGAACAAACACGTCAGCATCTCGTATTGCAACAAGCGTGGTGTATAATTATACATCAAGAGATGATGATTTAATGGCGAACCCAGTTACTTGGGCTCCCATTATTGCGTTTGTTATCACGTATTGTTGGATGATTAACCTTCTTATCATTGGGGAAAAAGATAAGCATATGAACAACGCAACATGCCATGTATGCTTTTCTTCTCTCCCACGCGTCAAAAACCCCGGTTACGTCTTACCAAGACATGTGGCCTTACAACCCAGCTGTGATCATTTCACGGGTGCATTTCTACATGTGGGAATCATAACGCACGGGCACCAACATGCTGAAAGATCATTATATTGAACAACGCGTATATACATGCGTCGTAGGACATGGTTAAAATATACCATGGTGAAGCACATGTGCAAAAAGAAAGATCTTGAGCTATTACTGCATTCGGTCAACAAGATGGGGAGCTGCTGTCATAAATGGTATGGCAGATGCAAGCTGTCAGGTCTGTGTGCGCACTATCTTGTGTCACCAGAATGTCATGGCGGGGACATAGGTCCGATTGAAAATTAAGTAACGCAGCTATGTAGCGTGCCTGTATACCAAGATCGGCCATTGTTGCCCAATCCACCTACCTTACATAATATCAACGTTGGTCCCTTTTCATCTTAGTATCCTGGATCATTGACCCTTAATAAAAACAAAGACTCAAAAAGTTGGCATCCCGTGAAACCAATCTTTTTTTATTTTTGGATCATTGACATGCTACTACTACAGCTGATTTGCATGATTTGGAAGTCCAAAAATTATCCTTGTTCATGAATATGGTGCATGGCAACTAATGGCATGGCAACTAATGGCATGGCAACCAATTACATGGCAACCAATTGCATGGGGTGATTACCTGATGGAAGAGCACAGCTACATACGACGACCACGTTTGAACATGACATCAACCTCAAGAACAAGGCCTGATGAGCGTTTCCATTCGCTCTCTTCTTCTCTCATCGCTGCAAGTGTTGCCTCAAACTGCCCAAAAGATTCATTTGGTAAAGTTGCCGCGGTCGTTGTGATCCCATATCAAAATTAGAGCAAGCTTAAGAGCGCCCTGTCAATTTCAGCTTTCAGATGATAGAGCAAACCATATCACCAAATCCAACTTTGCATATGTATGTATCATGGGACGAGGTAGCCATATCAAAGGAATGTGATCAACATGCAATTTGATTAGGTTTTACCATATTACAAGAGTCAAATGACACAATGATGACCACGACAATGTAATCAGGATAACAATGAAGCACTAATTAATGATCACAAAGAGCAAGACATGCATCAGCTTTCATCCACAGGTATGCGAGAAATGAGATACTCACCAATCCGGAGCACATACATGATGGTTTAAACAATCAAGGAGCCATGTGTGGGAGCATGGTGAGCGACACCATCATTTTGGGAATAATGTACTTCCATGCATGAATCGGTGGTTGGCATGAACCAATACCAGGTTGCAACATCCATCAAAGTCAATATGCCAGCAGATGATCTTTTCGGGTCATTAATTACTCATTGTCCCATAAGCGCCTCCCCATCACCGAAAGAGTTTTGCCATTGTCCTGCTACATGCATTCATGATGGTTGTATTTTTGTTGATCGAGCACTATAAGCGGCAATGATCCAAGTACATTGTTGATACTAAAGTGAAGCCCTATTTGGGTTGAGTACAAAGTATGATGCAAGAGTTATGGTACAAAAGCAAAACATGGTTCTTTGATATGCTATGTTGGTGTTGTAGCGTTGCTTGTTGATTATCGTCGCAAGAGGTAAACATTGTAAGAGAGAGGGGAGAGGGATTTAAGGGTGGAAAGGCTGAGAGAAAAAAAGGTTCCTCCACACGCAATAAAAACAATCCTCACGTTTATGATAGAGCCCTATAGCTACTGAAAGCTTGTTACCATTGGCAAGGATGCGAAGAATCCAATGGGATCAAGTAGCGAAAGAGGATCTTGGGTAAACAACTTTCAATTTTGAGCTCGAACAAGCAACCTTCCCAAGCAAGCGTCATGTACGCATAATAGCGATGATTCAGCTCCACCTAGATCAAGCCTAAGGTTACCATGCTATTAACCACAACCATCACCCTATAATAAGGTCAAGCTATTGCTATCATAAACCCGGAATCGTGCGATTACTATTTCGTCCATTCTCAAACTGCAGAGCTTGGCATAAAGTGGTACGCCACCTCCAGCGATATGTATTAGGCCTGCCGTATGGTATCGGTCATTTTGACCTGCAGCTTCAATCGATGGCGATGGTCATCCACCTTTTTCGTTATTAAACATCTCGCTTGTGCCACCCGATATCACGAGAATCGAGGTGTATGAAATTAATGGAGGTTCTTCTGTACAAGGTAGCACTAGTAGTATTCCTCTATGAGAACCTTGTAATAACAGCATACGGTCGTGAAGGTACATTGATTCATTATTACTCTGCTATACGTAGCAACGAGCGTCAAGGATCACTGTGCATGGCAAAAATGCATTGGATGGGTGATATTATAGATCACCTGGAAAGACAATAGCGAAAAAGTGATCCTGAGTTTGAACCATCCGATACATGAACAACGAATCATTGACGGAGGCGCACCGTAAACGTGAGACAAGACTTGATTCCCGCTAATTCAGCCGACAGGTACATAATACAAACAGCAAAGGTTTTCGTTCTTGTCATTCTTCCCCTTCCCTTTCCTTTTCAACGCATACCGCTTGTTCCCATGGGGTTGTCGATTTGGCCTGGTCTCTACTTTAACGATATCTCATACCTCTCCATTGGAAGCCTGGTGTATGGCTTGGCGATTGTAGCGGCTGCTTTTCATAGTGAAAGCTCAACAAAACCCACACCCTACTCAAAGTTTGGTAATGGTCCAAAAGCTTCTCTCGACAGCAAAGTGGCCATGTACATCATCTATCTCCCAGCTCTTGTCTCAGCACTTTACATGAGAGAAGAAGTTGTTAATAGTGTTATTTCACGATACACATTGGTCGAATCATTTTACTTTATTCACTTTGCCAAACGATTGATGGAAGTGAGCTATGTGCATATCTATACATCCAAGACCGATGTTGGCACCATGCTTACTATTTCAAGCACCTATTTCTTGACGACGACATTGACTTTGTTGAATTTACGACGTGTTCCCGAAAGCGTGTTTGGATCGGGATGGCTTGCACTGGGCATGGTATGCACTATTGTCGGCGAACTTGTCAATGGATACCATCATTGGCTATTGCGTAAACTTCGACTTGCAGGTGGTAATACCGCTATTGTCAACAAGAAGTTGGACGACCAGAGAAAATACACCTTGCCCTCGGGTGGACTTTTCGAGTATTGTATCGCCCCACATTATGCTGCAGAGCAGTTGTCATACATCGGTATCATGCTCATGTGCCAAAACGTGGCTGGCATCGTGCTCAACCTTTTCCCAATGGTTTATCTCACTCTCCGCTCCGCTCGAACCCACGAATGGTACGCTTCCAAGCTCTCGAGTCAATACGAACGATCATTGCTACAACACCGCAAACGTCTCATTCCGGGTGTTTGGTAACCCATGGCAACCTTACACGTATACAAAGATACACGATATACGTAGATACCTGAAATATAGATCATATTATGTAACCCGGTATTTGAAGTCATGGTTGTATTATAGAGTATGTTGGATGGAAAGGGTTAAAAAAACATTAGCTGAAAGATGCAAACATCACGATGCACCATCTGATGATGATGATGATGATGCAGTGCTCGCTCATTTATAGTGGGGCGGAAGCAAAGAAAGCCTATCGTGCATAAAAAGGTTGCTGGTAAATATTCCTTGTGCCCCCTTCTCACGGTTCCCCCATTTTCTTTCCTCTTTCTTTTTTCTTCTTATCTGGTAAACGAACAACCACAACCATCAGCAACCCATCCTTATATATCTATCTATTGCAACATGCCGCGACTTGTCGTTAAATGGTAATAGGAATGAATGCATCCATGTAACTTTTTTTCTCAACACGAGTTCTATAATAAAAAAAGGGGAGTTCCACTGGCACTCGTTACTGGGGCGGTTTATTACTACAACTCTAGTAAGCACAAGAGTGACCATTCCCAGCCATTAAAGTTCGAGCCATCTGGTCAAGCTGATCATGATTCGGAAAAATTGGAACACATCCGAGAAGACTGGAAGGAACGTAACCAAGGAATTGGCTTGCGTGATGTCAAGTGAGTGCAACAACCATCATCACCCCAGCTTAACCATGCTAACGAATTTGACCCGATTTATGCAGCCGAAGCGGAGGTGGAGTATAGGAAAACAATCATCTCTTCATTGTGTGTGTGTGTGTGTGTATTTCCCAAAAGTGCCCAACAACAACAACAACAACGATTCAGCTAGCTAGCTATCTTGTGCTTATCACATGTTAACGATACGAGATCTACAGAATAAAGTACATAAGCATGGGTGTGACACACGTATTTAACTCACATTACCTGTACTCTTCGATATTGTCAAAATCCAGAACGACTATACCAAAAGAAGGAGGAACCCAAAAGTTAGTGCATGGAAGAAGAGGACACCGCCAATCCTTCTTTTACACTTGCCTAGATCACGCTTTGACAATGGTTTCTTGGTTAATGGGCAGATGTTGCGTTGACCTTCCCAACTTGTTAAGCAACGGACCCAACTTTCGTACCTATTGTAAACACAATACCTTAGCTTTCAAAAAGGGATCCAGTAAATGCATGCTATCTTACCCCATTACATGTCCATATTTCGAAATGGCAGGCTTGACAACCTCTTCAAGAGTGATCGGATCGATAAAACCAGGCAAAGGATTTGTTGCATGTGTCATGTTGGCATTGGCTCCCCATCCAGTTGCATCGTTTTCCTTTCCATCACTATCCTTGGCCACACCTTTGCCTTTCCATTTGCTGTTAGCGGTGGGTGATGCATTGTCAACAAGCCCTGCTTCGATGGCTGCTGTGGTGGGTCGACGTTGGCGTTTGCTACGACGACGACCTGATGCATCGTCATCAAGTCGCATAGTGTAACTTCCTGATCGATCATCGTCATAGCCAATATAATCATCATCAGAGGATTCAGGTGAATCCGACGCACCCCATCGACGATCTTTGCCACGTCGTCGTCGAAGTCCAAGCGTGGTTTTTTTGGATGTTGTAGATGCTGCTGGTTGTTGTTTCTTTTTCTTACTACGTCCACCACTACTACCACCACCACCATTGCCATTGCTATTACTGCTGGATGCCGCTGTAGTAGCTGTACTCTTGGCTTTTGATGATGACGACGGTGATGATGATGATGAAGCTGCAGTTGCACCATTGTTGCTGCTGCTGTTGTTGTTTCGTGCTGATGAGTGTTTGTTGTGAGATCGAAACGTCTTTTTGACCCCGCCATCAGCTGTCTTTTTGTCGAACAAGTAATGTGCCTTGCCACGCTCATCCAGAACGTAATTGGGATCATGAATCTGCTTCGTTTCCACCAGGAGCCGATAAAAGTTGGAACACTGATAGCCGACACGACCCGGGATTGCCATACTGAAAATACCCCATTGTCCATTCGCACCCACTTCATCCAATCGCTTGTAAAATAACTTTTGCTCATCCTAAATATCGAGTTGTGTATAAGTAAACCTTGCTCATGAGAATAACGCATATAATTCGCTTACCTTTGACCATTGTCCTCTACGTTGTACCTCACCAGGGGCATTGAAGCGATAGTAATAGCTGTTGGGGTTCTCATTGATCATCTGATATGCGCGAATACGAGCTTCTGACCACCCCTCAAATGCCTTTTCAGGATCCTCTTCTTGATGCTTTTGTGCTTGTTTGACAGCTTCATCCAAGCAAAGGCGACCACCCATACGATATTGTCTTGTAGATAAAGGAATGAGTAATAAGGATCCATGGTATAGTATGCATTTACCTTTTGGCATTGTCATTGGTGGTTTTCCTCAACGTCTCGGAACGCTTTTTCACCAATAGATCATATGCGGTTTTCTGGGCATCAGTCATCGTTGAAGCTAATATTGCAATGGTGTATAAGTAAATGTTGACGTTTTCTTGATGAGTGACCTACCCTTTTGATACGTTTCATCCACATATTTGGACGCTACGGACTTGCGGATTTCATGAAGGTATCCAGGCTGCGTCAAACGGTAGACGACTTCTTCCTATTGTAATCATAAAGCTTAGTTTTCAGTGATAAAGCGGGGAGATAGTGGATGGACCTACTTCATCATTATCACAATCTCTCAACATGGCAGCAATCTCCTCGTTCTCCACGTGGTCGAAAATGGCACGAATCTTCTTAGCTTTGCGGGCTCTCTCGCGTCTCTCGTATGCTGCAAATTGCTTCTGATGCTCTGCGACTCTCTTTGCAACAAGTATCTTTTCTTCTTCGGTCAACTCTTCGCTGAAAAAGCTTTCCTTGTGTACGACTTCCATTTTTTGGCTAGGATAAAAAGGATAAGTATACATCCCCGTGTGAATGAAATGAACCCATAATACCTTTCAGGTGATGATGCCGATGATGCATCATTGTCATCGTCTGCAGTGGTGTCATTGCTCTGATCCTTCTCATCTTTCAATGGGATATTTTGATCATCTTCATCATCATTCGATTCTGGTTCTTGAGGCTTGTTGCTACGCAAACGTTCCTATAAGCGGATGATGTCGGTGTTAGCCGTGTGCATGATTTGACATGGCAACCCCTCCCCACACACACCACTTGACCCCATCTCCATACACGCTCATCTCCTCTTCTGTACTTGCCACAACCGATGCAATCTTGATAATGTCTGGTATGATGACCTCTTGCCAGTGTACGATCTTTGGTCTCTCCTTTGCATGTTTAGTGTCTAAGAGAAGAAACAAGCACCATAAGCTGACATTGTTGCGGCATAATAAAGGAATCACCACCCAAACGCGTCCAGTGGTTTGACAAAAGAGTCATTACGCACCTTCATGGAAGAAATGAGACGTTGTGAATGCTTGCTTCTGTTGCTCTTCAATGGACTGCTGCTTTTTGTTGTTCTTGGGCGGCATGGGTTGAATCCAGTTGAATGAGAGAAAAGAGTGTCAAAAGTGGAAGAAAGAAAGGAGAAAGCTACAAACAAAGTGGGTGATGCTGCATCGCGTTTCATGTTATCATCCAACCAGAACAAACAAGCTCACATGATCAACACCCTAATTTAAAGATCGTTCACAACAAAAGATAATCACACTGATTTTATTCGTATCATCAAAGGATGTGTGTGTAATGCATTAAAGCATGTTGGATGACTGTTGCTTGACAGCCTTTTCTTGCTGAATGACTTCCTTATCCAAGCCGAGCTGAGCATCGGTCCAAAGAGGGGACACCTTGGGAGGATTGGCCATACCAACGCCAGCACGACCTCCTTGAGACACCCAATCGTTGACACGCTTGAAACCATAACGATTCCAAATGGTCTCAAGAGAATCCACGAGATGATCAATCATGCCTTGATTGTGACCAGGAGTGGGAGTGATACGAAGACGTTCTTCACCAACAGGAACGGTGGGATAGTTGATGCTTTGGACATAAATGCCATGTTCAGAGAGCAATTCATCCGAAGCCAACTTGGCTTGAGCAGCATCACCAAGCAAAACGGGGACAATGTGAGAAGGATTAGGCACCACAGGAATACCAAGCTCATTCAAACGAGCCTTGACGACACGTGAGTTGATTTGTTGCATTTGACGTTCCATGTTGGAGACCTTCAAGTACTTGACAGATTGCATGGCACCAGAGACAACAGCGGGTGGAAGGGAGGTAGTAAAGATGAAACCAGGTGCATAGGAACGCACCATATCAACCAATGATGCTGAAGCAGCAATGTAGCCACCAACCACACCATAAGCCTTGCCGAGAGTACCGGTGATGATATCAATTTCATCGAGAATTGAACCATTGCCAAGTGTGGGATGAGCTGCATTCAAATCGAAATCAAGATGCTCGGCAACACCGGCACCACGTGGGCCGTACATGCCAACTGCATGCACTTCATCAAGGAAAGTAATGGCACCATACTTTTTAGCGAGATCGACAATTTCACGAATAGGGCCAATGGAACCACACATCGAATACACAGACTCGAATGCAATGATTTTGGGTGTAGCAGGATCAACCGATTGCAACAATTCTTCGAGATGAGCCATATCATTATGGCGGAAAATCTTCTTTTGTGCACCCGAATGGCGGATGCCTTGGATCATGGAAGCATGGTTCAATGCATCCGAGAAAATGACACATCCAGGCAATTTGCCGGCAAGCGTAGCAAGTGTAGCATCATTGGCAACATAGCATGATGAGAAAACAAGGGCACCTTCCTTGTGATGAAGATCAGCCAATTCGGATTCGAGACGCAAATGCAAATCGGCATTGCCAGCAATGTTACGAGTACCACCCGCACCAGCACCATAGCGGTCTAAAGTACGTCTATCGTCACGAAAGGTAAGTATGTGTTGTGTATGTGTGTGCATGTGATGCGTTGTTTATACTTACTTCATGGCCTCTGTCAACACTGGGTTTCTTCCCATGCCCAAATAATCATTGGCGCACCACACAGTGACTTCATCTTCGACACGAGCAGTGTGAGCACGAGGGAACTTTTGAGCAAGGCGATTGATGTTGTTGAAATAACGATAGCTCTTGTCCTTGTGCTTCTTTTCCAATTCATGTTGATAAAATGATTCATAATCGAAATGCTTGGACTTGGTTTCAAAAGAAGCAGGTGTTGTTTCTGTCACGGTGGCAACAGGGGGACGCACTACATCAAAGATTTATGTGTTAAATGGGATGCGATAACGTTCCCCCAAACAAGGGTCTTAGACACATTACCTGCTGCAACTTCAGATTGCTCAACGGCCTTAGCCTTCACAGGAGTAGTGGGCTTTTGAGAGACGACTCGCGAAGTTGAAATGCCACGGGTTTGAATGGCTTGGCTCATAACAGGACATTGCTGGGCCTTGTTCAAAAGAGCACTACCAGGCTTGGCAGCAGCGGCACCCTTCGATTGCAAAGCAGAGAGTCTACGCAACGAAGATGCTGATGCAACGTGCAAAAAGGGGCATGATTTTTTGGCTTGGACAAGTGCAACCTCCATTTCGAAATGTAAAGAAGTTGAGTAAGAAAAAAAAAGCTGCACACAAGAGTGGGGGGGATAAAGAAGAGCAAGAAAAAGAAAGATACCATTAGAGGAAACCGCCTCTGAACAAAATAAAAACCACCGGGGTGCAATTTTTTCCTACTCCGTGTGCCAATCGAACGGCAGATTGGTAATGACGATGGCCGCCCCATCGCGTATTCAGGTTACCGAGAAGTGAACTATCGTTGCGTAACCTTGACTAATGCTCAACACGTGAAGTCTATTGTTCTTGTTCTTGTTCAAATGGGAAAATCAACCTTGTCCTGTGGGTAAAAAACATGCCTTGTCCCTTGTTAAAAAGGATGCACTTGGAGCACCTTGTCAAAGGAAAACAATCAAATGTCTCTTCCCCCATCACTCATTTCGCCGCGCTTTAATTCTCCGGTTACAAAGAACTATGATTACAATAAACAAGGTTTTCTGCAATGTCATCCTTTTGTTCTTCTTTGGTAGTCCCTGCTTTTCAGTGGGAAAATGCAACCATACATGTGGGATCTCATATCCAACGAGGTGATTGTTGCCTTGTATATCACTTTTTGATATCAACCCCACAATACCACTATTCCGATACAGCTGAGCCCTTCCTCAAACTTTTCCCGGTTGGCAAATTTAAACATGAATCATTCAGCCTTGTATCCCCAATGACCAAGCTATCACCCAGCAGCATCAGAACATGATTACTATTTGTTAAGTAGAATGCCTATGATAGCCCCTACTATGCTTTCGGGATCAATCAAATGGGCTGATCTGTAGGAAGGCTGGTCGGCAATTTCGGGATGCAATGAGTCAAATAGATGTCTCATGAAACAAAGAAAAAAAAGTTTTCTAGCACAGCCATCCAGGAGAAAGACCACACACACACACAGACCTCATGTTCGATCCACCACCATGTGCTTGCATAAATCCACATACCAAATACAGCATATAAGAGATCAAGTCATCTCGATTGATCATCCACGTTTTGTTCTCTCACACTCATTATTATCCCTTTCAACCATTTCCCCATATCAAAACGACATAGCAACCTATTAACTTTTGTACATGTGTGTGTGTGCATGTTTCACTCTTGGGATTATAATAGATATACAACGTAGTACGGGAAAGGGGAGACCATTTCTACCGAGGGGAAGCCACACGACGTTGTCGTTCGAGACACTTGTCAACGATATCACCTCTACTCATCCTTCTTCCTTTGTCTACTTGAAGCGAGTGTCGATACAAATAATAAGCCGGCTCCTCACTTTTCCGCCTATTTTTGTTGGCATCATCATGTCGATCGGTTGATAGAATATCCCTTGCACTTTGATCGAGGACCAAATCATCGTGTGGTAATCCCGTATCGCTCACACTCCGTAAGCCGAGATACTTCCGGCGCGATTTACCCGATCCAATAACACGTTCTTCAAGATCATCTGGAATCACAATCATCCCTGCTGCCACGCTCACACGTCGACCTGTTGGATTTAATAAGTGTTGATCGGGCAACATATCCGTAGGTTGACATCCATGATCCACGTGCTCATCATGAGGTGATAATTGACCATGCTGTTCTTCTTCTTGCTCCCTTTTCAGCCATTCTTGCCGATTGGTTTTGAGAATAGTCAAAAGCTCTTCTGCTTTGGGGAACATGGCGGCAAAGATCTCAAAGTAGGGTGATACTACAAAGTCCCCAAATTGCAATCCAATGGTGGTTTGCTTCACTTGATCCTTATCCATATTCGGTGATACTGGTAATCCATGTTTCTTTTCCATTTCGCCCTGACGAAAGAATTCTTCGCACACTAATTCGGACCATTTGGTGCAAATAGGCCATGGTCTTAATGCATTGCTGATATCAGCCGCATGTAAAATGATTTGGCACAACATTTGTCGTTCTTGGTGATCCAGAAATTTGGGTTGGAGTGGTGATGATGCCCCATCATCAAAGAATGTCTGTGATTGGAAATTGCGTAGCGGGCTTGTGTCGCTTTCGAAAATATCTTTCATGTGGCCACATGTGTTGTCATGGTTACTGTTGCTGCCGCTGCTGTTGTTGTTGTTATTGGTATTGTTGTTGTCTCCCGAATGAAAGCAATAATGTGATCCTTCTCCTTCATTCTCATCACGATCCACCATGATCTCCAATAGGCTAGCGAAATTCTCTTGTAATTCATAATGAAAGACCATGTCGGTGGCAAGGATCATTTTGATAATGGAGGTGCGAAAACGGTCTTCGGTTGTCGGTATGGACTGACGTCGGCTGGCTTGTTCGACGTTGCGGAGCAACTTGTGTTTCGAGAGGAGATCCATTGCCAACGTGCATGAATAACTTTCCAGCACAGACTTGTTGGCATATCGGATGGCTAATTCAGTCTTGAGCTTGACTTGATAATTGTTATTGTAACCGGGCTATATAAAAGACCACAATCAATGCGTGGAGGTGATGGGAATACAATAATTTACAACTTACATGCCCGATATCGTGACACAAACCAGCAATGAACAATGCTGCTACATCCAATCCAGACAAGTAATTTGCAACTTCGCAGTGCAATAACATGTGATATAGCACAAGACTAACATCAGCTGCATGATAAAACGAATGATATGGATTGGGAAGATAGCCGAGATCCACGTCGATCAAAAAGTCAAGGAAATCGGATGGTGTTATATCGAGTGCATTGAATATGTGTAGTCGCTGTGCACTGCCGAGTATCATGCCATAAATCTCACTACGAGACTTATCCAGTAAGGTATAGTCCAGTGACGAATGTGCCGGTACATCAGGATCAGCGATCTTGATCATCAACTACAAAGACCACCATGAGCACAATGGAGGACGATTCCCCTTCCATACTCTTTGGCTCACCTGTTCTATTTCAAAGAGGTCCTTGGCAGGTAGCTTGTTGTGTCGTAGTACGAGCATGATACGTAAAAGACTGTAAAGAAGAAGAAATAAACCGACAATGTGGGTGTTGGTGTGCGGTGTGGCAAAAGAAGGAAAAAAAACGGATGCGTGTGTGGGTGGGTGGGGTGTGCAAGGGTTCGTTGGCTCTTTTTTTTCTCACCCAGTACTCTCTCGCTCTCTCTCGCTATGCTGGCTCTCTCTATCTCTATCTCAATCTCTGAGCCTTGATAGGAGAAGGATGACAATGGCTTCAAAGTGGCCCGTGCTAGTAGTTTCCCATCCACATAATCTAATGCGCTGCTATATCCAATTTTAACATTGTTTCCGAAGCTGTGGGAGAATATATTTACTGCTGATGCTGAATATGGAATATAGATGAATAATGCAACGATAAAGTACAGATAATAAAGGGAGGCTTAATCTCTATACTCGTTCATGAAAGACTTGTGGAACTTTTCAATGTTGGAGCAGAATTGATCAAAGAGATGTTCTTCAGGCAAGAACGTTGAGCGGAAATGCCAGGTGTCCTTTTCTTGACCGAAACCAGAACCTATATCCACGCATGAATACTCTATCCCCATATGTAAACATCAACAATAACACATACCAGGAATGACACAGACACCAGTAGCTTCAAGCATTTGAAGAGCATAGAAAGCATCAGGGCTCATGTTGGCAGCCTTGGCAGCATCAATAGCCTTCTTGGGCAAACGAACACGAGGGAAGAGATACATGGCACCTTGAGCATCATTGCAGGTCATGTTTTCCAAGTTGTTGAAGCAGTTGGCCAATTTGGTGGCACGACGACGAAGGGACTCGTAGATAGTACCAACTTCCTTTTGATAGGATTCATAAGAAGCATCACCTTCCTTGGGAGGGTTGGTCATCAAATCAACCATGACTTGACCATGAACGTTGGGGCAAAGGGAGATGGAAGCGACCTTGTACAATTGCTCAAGCACCTTCTCATCAATGTTGACACATTCAAGATAACCACCACGACGACCACACTCGCCAATCATACCCTTGGAGGTGGAATGGAAGGAGAAAAGCTCAACGTTTTGGTACTTGTCACCCATGGATCGCAACACCTTCTTGAAGCTGTGGAAAGGACGTTGATCAGGTTGATAAATGTTGGTTTGATACACCTCATCGGCAAGCAACACCAAACGTTCCTTGTGGCAGAAATCAATGACTTCACGCATGTTTTCTTCAGTCAAGCATTGACCAGTTGGGTTGCCAGGATTGATAATGACAAGAGCACGCACATCAACACCCTTAGCACGGGCTTCTTCAACAGAAGTCTTGAGGTCAGCAACGCTTAATCCCCAATCTTGCTCTTCCTTAAGGTAGTATGGCACAGGGGCAGCATCAATCAAAGCCAACGTGGCTGAGTAAAGAGGATACTGAGGAATAGGACTAATAACAAAAGGGCATTAGCATTGATCCATATACATGTGCCCATCATACAATACATACATCATGAAACCACTGTTGGAGTTTTGAGTCAACAATTGCAACACGTTTTGGACACCAGAGGATGCACCTTGAGTGAGGTAAATGTGATCGGGGTTGGCAGGGTAGCCATCGCGACGCTCCAAAGCCTTGGCAACGTTCTCACGGATATGAGGGATACCTTGGGAATGCGAGTAGGCACCAACACTGCCAATGTGCTTCAACAAAAGTTCAGCACGCTCAATGGCATCTGAAGGGTACAACTTGTTGAGAGTCTCACGGTTCTCAGGCTTCAAAAGATCAGGGTTGTCAACGAGCGAGGCAACCTTAAAGAAAGAAAACGATGAGTCCCTTGCTTGTATCAAACAAAATACGCCCACGCTTTGTACGTACCTGACGGAAGAAAGTAACAGGCTTTTGGTTCAACTGTTGGGGATTGCCAATGTTACAAAAGACGACGCGATCAAAGCCCTTGTTCTTGTTGGCTTGCAATTCCTAAAGGCACACTTGAAATGAGACACGCTGGTTACTTCCATTTTCGCATTCCCAAGCCTTACCTTGCTAAGAGCTTCAGCACGAATGGGAAGAGCACCACGAACAGCATACTCGGCATTGCGAATTTGAGGATTCATGGATTCCACGGTCAACACCTTGCCTGTTGTCACTTTTGTTAGTTTCACTGCTCATGTTTCCACCACAACATGTACAACAAACCTACCAGTGGAGGCAGCGCGAGACACGAGGTACAATCTCGATGGCTGAACTTTGGTGCGAGTAGATAATCTGCAAACTTGGCGAAGCATACTAGGATATCATTTAGTATACAATAAAGCATTCATTGTTGAGTAACACGTACGTAATGAGATAGGGAAAAGAAAGAAAGAGAGATGAGATGCGTGGTTTTCGTGGCGAAGACCTGTCAAACCCAAGATCCAGTCTTAAATTTTTTGCTTTCTCCGCGACGTTTGTGCTACCCAATGCATTGCTCGGATCTCATTGTGTGAGCTTATCTATTTCCCCAACATTACAAATGTCGTCACCAATACATCTTCCTGTCCCATCTTGAAAACATACAACATAGGGTACATGAAAGACACTATTGGATTGAGCTATGTCTGTTAGAATACTATATAATCACCAAGATCAAGCTGCATTTGGTGCATGGGAAGAGCTTTCTCGGTAAAAGGTGAGGTATATTTGATTGTAGCACGAATCCGAGCTATAAGTAAAGTGCTGCTACACACGCAATCCGATTATATACCCTTAGAGCCCAATGGATGCCCTATAATACTACAACTCGATTGCCTGCTAGTTACTTCCCCACGTTTACTTTGACTAATTAACTTCATAGACAATAAATGCACACGCATTACACGCTATTCGGAAACGGATCAACAATTCTCGCACTTCCATATACCCGAAACTAACACAGCATTTATGTTAAGATAAAACATACGTTACCAGCTCTTGCTTCATACAACCATGGTAGCTAACCCGTTACAAGAGTAAATGCTTCATGCTGCTTACTCTAAAGTACGCAAAGATACAATCGAAGAGTAACTGCTATTAATGATCGAGGCGCTAATTACACGTGTAACCTTATTACGTGCATAGCAGCTTTATATGACTCTCACACAACAACGGCCTATGTCATTCACGTATCTACTTTTGGACAAATGGCATTCCGGAATAACCTACTGGATGACTTCGGCGATGATCGGGTGATGACCGAAATGATAGGGGATGGGGCATCCTAGCATAAGGAAAAAACTACAAGCAGGCCATGTTCAGTGTTCTAATTATGAAAAGTAGAGCTTGCTCTCAAGCCAGTACGTATTGGTGGAGAACAAGTACATGGCCCAGGATTTGAATCTTCAATATCTAAGGTCAGTAGATCCATCTAAATAGGTCGCATACAGCATGATGATCGCCTAAAGCTATCCTTGTTCTACCAATTTGTTTTCATCTCATCCTAGTTTATGTGCTTGCGATCTCAAGGATCAACTTTGCTCAACACCATCTTTCAATGTTGGATAATAAAGGAATGAGAAAGTCAATGGTTTGCTAGATGCTGTATGCATTATAATATACCACTATTCGAACCACAATGTAATATCATGCATCGACCCTTCCAGTCCCGCCCTTTCGGTTAGTTACACAAACGAGTCCTCCTGCATCCTTGACTCTATCAGGGTCAAACTACTTGACAATGAACAAAGATCACTCTTCTTATAGCATCACGCTTACAAACATAAAGGTGCCTGTATCTCCAAACTTTACAATCAAACGTGGGGTTTTAATATATAGATGTGCTCGGCTTGGCCAACAGCACGTTGTGTTAAAGTTTCGCGTTCAATGTCGCAAACAGCCCAAAAAATATTTTTTGGTCGTCGTCGTCGAAGAGGTCGACCCCTGGATCCAGTTTGGCTGGTGGCGACATTGCGAAATCTGGGATTGGCAAGCTTGATCGTGAAACTTGCACCCAAGGTGCAGTTGACCAAGCCGAGCACATTGCTCTATTCAAAACCCCACGTTTCATTGTCAAGTTCGGAGATACAGGCACCTTTATGTTTGTAAGCGTGATGCTATATGAGAAGTGGTCTTTGTTCATTATCAAGTATTTATATGGAGGCTTTTGGCCTCAGATTTATTACGCGGGAGTATGTCAGAGAGTGATACCCCGCAAGCGAAACAAGATTGATACAATGAAAGTTTTAACGCGAAACAGACAAACGTAATCGGAAAGGCCTAATGCCTGAAACAAATAAGGACCTCATGTCCACAGAAGGATTGGAACCGGCGACCCCGGGAAACGGAAGGAACTGGATAGCCACTCGGCCAGGGGGGGATACCCCCGTTCATTATCAAGTAGCTAGACCCTGGAGAGCCAAAGATGCAGAAGGACCTCTTTGAGTAACTCAGCTAAAAAGTCAGGACTTCAGGGACAATGCATGAAAGGTACGCAACCCTCACTTTTATGTCATACATTGGCAGCTAACAGCCACTTTTGTGCATTCCCAACTTTTGTGCATTCTATTGTAGGTGGACGATGCTCCTGCTCTAGACATTCATTTCCATGATTAAAGTAGGTTGATCCGAGCTGATTTGGTTGAGTTACGCTCACACAAGATTACATCGGTTGAGCTACATCGAGCGTGCTTTATGTCCAGAGTGATGTAATCTCTCTTTGACCGCAGCTCAGTCAAATCAGCTCGGATCAACCTACTTTAATCATGGAAGTGAATGTCTGGAGCAGGGGCATCGTTCCCATGCAGTGGATCTCGCAACAGTGATGATTGGATAAAAGTGGCCGTTAGCTAGCAATACATGCCTGTTCCTAGGTGATCCATAAAGTAATTATACATTGACCCTTTCATTCATGCAAACGTAGCTGTGTTACACAACACGACCCTCTGCATCTTTTGCTCTGCCAGGGTCCACCTACTTGACAATGAACAAAGACCACTCTTCATATAGCATCACGCTTACAAACATAAAGGTGCCTGTATCTCCAAACTTTACAATGAAACGTGGGGTTTTGAATAGAGCAATGGGCTCGGCTTGGCCAACAGCACCTTGTGTACAAGTTTCACGTTCAACGTCGCAACCAGCCCAAAAAAATATTTTTTGGTAGGTCGTTGACAAAAGTTTCAAGAGGTCGACCCCCGGAACCAGTTTGGCTGGTGGCGACATCGCGAAACCTGTGATTAGCCACGATGAACTTGAAACTTGCACCCAAGGTGCAGTTGGCCAAGCCGAGCACATTGCTCTAATAAAAACCCCACGTTTGATTGTAAAGTTTAGATATACAGGCGTCTTTATGTTTTACCTATGCTGTAAGCGTGATGGAGTTGCTTTTTCCTAGTGGATGGTGTCGGCTGCATTAACGGAAAGATGAAGAGCTGAGTGAAACGGCACGTGGTGGTTACACAGACACGTTCTTGACAGGTTGCTACACAAATGGATGATGATGATGATTGCCTTTTGTAAGTAAACAGCATCCAATAATGAAAGTATGTCAAGGTATGCATCACATTTGCATGTAGGAGAAAGTCAAGCTGCATAAACCAATTTGTATATGTAAAAAGATACGTATACATATTGAATGGGTCACTCATCCTGAAACCTCAATGGAGGGATCTCTTCACTTTTTCTCTTCTCAAGCTCATCCCACTTCCCACTCCTCCTTATTGTATCACAAAAGCCATGTACTTCTTGCATGACCGATAACCGGACCACCTTTATTATTCCATCTTGGAAGCAATAGTATGTAATCCACAAGCTAGCAACCTCCAACAAGCGTGTAATAAATAAACAATGCTTTATTTCATCTAGTAGCTATCTTGCTAATGTATATTGCCACCACCATCGTCGTAGTCGTCCTCCGTCATCATTTGTACTCGTACTTGTCACCAGTCGTCAATCTCATCCGTCACCCCAGGTCCAAAAACACACAAGTTGAAAAAGAATGGGACCAAGCAGGCTTCCTTTTGAATCTCGTTGTCGTCATCATTGTCATTGTTGTGGATGGGGTGACCATGCTAATCATGGTAATCGTCGTCTCTATAAGTAAAAAGCAGCCAAGTTAGACCACCTGATACCGGGAATGATGACGACTTGGTAAACCGCTAGGCGATCCTCTCTAAGGAAGAAAGCGGATCAGAAGGAATTTACAAACCAAATCACCACCATACGAGCAACATCGAGCGATCCCTTTGTTCTTGAGAAAGTACTGCACGAATCACGCAAGGCCAGGCTCATAGTTTTCCTCATTCATCCTCTCCAAAGAAAGAATGATTCCCAATCCTTCCAATCATTTTCCACCTCATGAAAAGAAATCCTCAAGGGAAACAACGAGCCTATCACGAGAAGAGCGCGTTGGTTCGCACTGATGTCAAAGCTGTTGCAAATCCTCTTTTACCTCAACACGGTGACCATGCTCTTCCAACAACCCATCGTCATCGACCCATCAACTCAAACGCAGGCCTATAGAGCCCTGGACGCGTTTGAAGAAGCCTTTCCAGCACACTTGGATAGTGCAGAGCGACGCAGCGGCCACTTGATACAGGCTGGGACTTGAACCCAAAGAGATGATGATGATTCCCCAAGTTGCATTGCCTGACCAAAGAAACTTATTCAATTCATTGTTAGCACACACATCCAATAAACGCCTTTTTTCATTGTTTGTTTCATTGCAATTACCTTTTCCATAGACACAAGAACCCCTTTGTTGTTGGTTACTGGAAACCGACAACCATGGTGTAGTAGTGTAGTTGAGCCGAAACAAAGCGCCAAACCAGCCAACGTCTTGAGACCAAACTTGCCCTCTATACAAGCTAACATGTCAGTGGAACCAGTTCAGCTGCAACATTGGACTCTGAATGTACCTGTTGACACCAAGCGTAGAGCGGGAATAGCAACGAACAAGAGGAAGCAACGATATCGCCATGGCAACCACCATCCACCAACCACGCTCATTCCTCAGCACTTGGACACACTCACTCCCTGACAATGCATGTTCAGAACTACATTAACACCTCACAGCCAACAAGAGCACTCTTCTATAATACATTACCTTGATCGAGATGTCGTGAATGGAATAAGGAAAGGTGGGAGAAAAAGAAGAGAAGCCTTGTTTCAAGTCGTGGAGCTGCTGTTCCCCAAGTTTAAAATCCCCTACTGCTATTACACTGAGGCCACTCATCAATTACCCTACACACACCATCCACCCATCATGATCATCACCCTCATGATATTAGACAATGGATACACGTAAATAAAAGAAATGATCCTCACGTATAGCAAAAGGATGTGTGCCATTTTACACTTTACATGATAATGATGATCCAACGACAGCCATTGCCTTACTGCTATCCGGTCAGCTCGGATCAAGAAAGTTGAATGCTGGGCATGCTGGGCTGGAGCAGGACGATGGTTCGCATGCATTGGATTGGGCAACAACGGCGAATGAGTGACTATCAGGTAATAGATGCCTTTGGCCCAAGGCTTCGAATACGGGCTTGTAGAAGACTCTCGAGACCACCGTGGTCAAGGCATGTGGATACAAAGGTAAGATGGATGAACTCATCACAAGTCACTAACTTAGTTGCACAATAAACAAAACAGTGGCTCTCACAATTGTGTATTGAAAAAGACATGAATTGGATAGCGACATTTATGATAAAAACCCGATTTGCAAAAACTATCTAATGGCAAGGGTGCTGAAGGGATCAATATTGCATCGGTAATAAGGACATCCCAAATCGTAACAGCTCTTTACGTTGCCAAGACCACAACCGTCTCCAGCATGAGCAAGATGAGCTTGTAGTATGTGTGATCCACATTCTCCTTGTTTGTGATGACTCCTTTGGATAGAGGGAACACGACTGATGGTTTCACAAGAAGTACACAGAACCGGTCTTGGTGTTGCCTTGTCCTCGATATAATGTATTCACATCTAATAAAAAAATTGCATTTGAGGTACTATAATCACCATTTCATGAAGTTACATACCAAGTTTTTATTGCTGATGAGATCAATAGCAACATAGTCAAGTTGCCACTTAAACCGTACCCTCGGTAGATTGATGACAAAAATCAACCCGGCAAGGAGCCAAGCAAAGCGGCATAACAACCGGCACTTCCACCTTGAGAATCCACCGGTACAAGTAAAGGTTTACAAGCGGCAGTGGCAAAGTAGAGCAAGTGGTGGAGCCTTTTGTTTCTCTTAGAGCGGACTTAAAACAAGCCCAATCAAACGCTGGGCCCACCCTCTTCCCTTTCTTTTTTTTTTGTCCCGTTTCCTCGCCATGATCCGTAACGCGTTTGACCATTTCATGCAGACAAGTCCCTCAGCATGGGATCTCGAAGAGTGCTTTGTTATATATCGTTCCGCTGATGCATCACTCTCGATTCACGATGTTACTACCAAGATCCAACAAGACTTGACACGCGTAGCTGAACTTCGACCGCATCTCACTAATAAAGCAGATTCCCTCTCCGCGACTTTAAAGGTAAGTATGCTTTGGTTCCACATAGGACGAACCATTGAACAAATGATACTAGATACTTGATAACATATCACGCAGCGAGAAGACTGTGCTGACAACCGTGAAAATTGCTGACCGTTGGGAATCAAATGGCAAGGTCACTGTGAATCAATATGGAAGTCAAAGTACATCATCAGGCGAACCATTATCCAAACGCAAGGTCCACGATTCTACTACGCCGGTAAGCAACACTCTTCTCTCTACAAAAGAAGCCCATTAATTGTTTTCAATAGCTACTTGCGCTCCTATAAAGATGTAAGTCCAAAAAAAGCTTCCTGTTATGTGGCAAAAACATCTAATCATACGTGATGATCGAATAGGTAACATCTATCAAAGAGGCGAGAAAGATCATATTCTAGCAGCAAGTTTGGGATAACCCCATATATACGAGAGGACAGCTTCGATTTCGATTGGATCAGATCATGTTACTATCAGCTGTAAGTATCATCTTTTATTTCTGGGTGTATGTTTATGAGTTAACGAGATGACAGTGTACAGGAGTTAGAAGCTGGCAATATTGATTCGGATGAACGAACGGAAGCTTGGCTCATTGGAAGAATATGGGGTATGGTCGATAAGGCGTTTAATGATCTGAAGTTGTTTGACGTGAGCAGGTAAGTACATGATTCGCATGAAATGATCTACATTTAACGCCTTTACTTTCTAGAGGGGAGAAGAGCTGCCAAGCTTCGTCAGTGAGGAAGAACAAGAGCCGTGTGCCTCAAGGTGCTGATGCATTGCAACGCAAGAAGATGGGACGACGGCTAGATATCATATTGAAACGGTTGAGACTCGAAGTCGGCGGAGGAGAAGCAGGGAGGCACACAGAGCACGATGACACCAAAATGCTCAGGGAGAGGGACTTGAAACTACCAAAAGTCTTGAAGGACATGTTGTCGTCGTTGAGGCAGCATACATCGGAGAAGTCTATGGCAAACGTGACGGTAGTTGGAATGTTGCAATACGGTATGTGTACAAGAGTTTGTATAGATCTTCATTATCAGTCTCATTTAGCTGTCTGTAGGCCTAAAGATGTCCTTGCTGTTGATGGATATACCTGTATTTTACACCTGTCGCGTCTCAAGGACGCATACTGTTGCTGTCCCCAATTGCGAAGAACATCTTGGATCATTACGAATCGTACTGTACATGGCATGGTGCGCAAAGATCATCATACGACGTTCCTTAGAAGCATTGAACTCCGCCGATACCGATTCTGATTCTGATTGTAGCATGTACTTATGTCACCTACAAAGGAGTCCCAATTCCCTATCAGATTGAGAGGTTGCCTTTTGCCTACAAATACACATACCACAAAGGGTCCATCAAGGAACACGGCCAAATGCCATTACATAGGCATCAATGAGCACGCCAAGTGGAAAAGCAATGATGTGAGCTACATAGATGAATGCTTGAGTACCCTCATTTTGTGAACCACATAAAGACTATCCTTGAGACTTACCAAAGGCCATCGATGCAGACAAGTAGAAAGAAAGGTTGTATGATAGTGTTGGCGACCACATCAGCCTTATTTATATGTGAGTGGGCGTGGGATTGTTGTCATGATGGATCGAATTGATAAAGTGGACAAGCATCTTGGAGTGCTGAGTAGAGTAATGGAAAATCAACAGCTGATAAATTTGTAGGTGACATAAGTATGTCCTCTGATTGTAGCCTTGAGGATGTGATGGAATTGAGCGATATTGATTATGACATACCATCAACTTTTACGACTCCTGACCGAGAAAAAAAGCATCGCACTGCCAAGTAGACTCTGTTGCTCCTCCTTCACCGCTTCCACATTTGTATATATCTTTTATGTTGTCATTATTTTGCATGAACAAGTATTCCTTGAGTCATTTTAGCCACCACATATTATTGCAGCCATCAGTGTAGCTTCAAGTAGAAAATGCCGAACAAAGAAAGCCTTAGGATCAATCATTTAGCTTGCTCCCCCTACTCATATCCCTGTTTGCCTAGCCATGTGTCTCGCCTTTTGTTTTGTAATTGCCCATTTGTTTGTATTACATCATTAGATACGTTTGTGTTGGATAAAGAAAGATTCAGGGCTCCCTTGCTCACATGACTTGATCTCATTCACTAAGGTAACCATTTTCACTGGGATGTCTCACTTCCGCTCAACTTGTCCAGTGTGCCAACTTATAAAAACGGTATTCATTCTCGTATCTGTGCAACATCAACCCACGTCTGATGCGAGTTCACTTTTCGGAAAGGACTAATACAAAACGCTATTATAAGGAATACATCGGCATAGTAGCGTTGGCAACAATTGGTTGCCATGGAGATCACCAAGGTATACTCCTTGGTGATGAAGAGGGAATCATAACATAGTGTAAGGCCACTCTGAGAAGGCTACTTTCTCAATTTTATTGTTATTAAACTAGCACTTGTTTGGATTAAACGCTAGTGGGCTGGAACACAAGAAGATCCTCTCTGAGTACCAAAAGAATGATTGTCGGCCGAAACGATCCCATTTCTATCGATCCTATCAACCCCTTTCTTTGTTTTCCGCACTACCACCACCACCACCAATACCAACACCTCTATCGCCAGTCGTTCCTTCTTCATTCCATGCGCGATAAGTCATTGTTCGTAAAAGTCCTCAAGATCGCTGCACTTGCCTACATTAGCTTCTCGCTCCTGTATGCAACCGCTCATCTGCTGGGTATCAAGAAATCGACCTCATCGAGTGGTCAACTATTGCCACGGTCAGCAAAACGAGTGGAACCTTTAACCGTATCCCAATTGCAAGAACGTTACAATGGCAATCAACAAGTTGGCTGGAGTAGTGGCAGTGGTATGTATTGGGGGGTTGTGTATGCGTCGGTGTCTATAGGATGACATGCTGGGACCCATATGGATGATGATACTGATGAGGGATATGCATTGACATGGATGGTTAGGAACCAATTCGCAAAAGGAATTCATCAGCGAAGACTTGATGTTGGAAAAGGTGTTTTCAGATGCGATGGGACCGTCCAAAGTGATTCCTTATTATCTCAAGGCAAAGGAGAGCTCGTTTGACAATGAGGAGGTGACAATCTCAACCTTGGTGACACACAATCGATTCCACGTATTAAGCCGACTTGCAACACGATACAAAGGCCCAATTTCAGTAGCTATCCATGTTAACGATGATGACAGCAAACAAGTCATTCTCACCGATCTTCACCGCATGTACGATGCCAATCCGGATATGGGACGCTATGTGGATATTCATTTGGTGGTGGATCGTTTTGATCGACAATTCAACATGTGGCGTAACGTTGCCAAGTTCTTTGCGCGCACAGACTATATCATCATGTTGGATGTGGATTTCCACCTATGCACCGATTTCCGTCAATCGCTTAAACAACACCCAATACTTATGGACGTCTTGCGAAGTGGCACTGGTGCTGTTGTCGTCCCTGCATTTGAATACATTAATGAGGAGGATGGTGAGGATTGGCGTGATTTTCCAAAGGACAAGGATGCTCTCAAGGAAATTGTGGCGGCTGATAAGATCGACATGTTCCATCGATCTTGGGTGCGTGGTCACGGATCAACCAACTATACTCGCTGGTACGCATCGGATGAACCCTACAAGGTCATTGACTACAATTATTCCTACGAGCCATACGTCATTTTCAAAAAGGAAGGCACCCCCTGGTGTGAGGAACGTTTCATTGGTATGTTGTTTTTGCATCATTCGTGAATAACAATGGCATCTCATATCGATATTTTATAGGTTATGGTGCTAACAAGGCAGCATGTCTCTATGAAATTTACTTGGCTGGTATTGACTATTGGGTATTGCCACATGATTTCTTGATTCATCAAACACATCATTACCCTGAGGAGACGCGTGCCAAGGAGGTAAGGGATCATGAAAAGTAATAGCATACATTTTACTGACATCCTCGCTTCTTTTAGCGCAAATACAACAAGAAGCTCTACGACTATTTCCGGGAAGAGGTCTGCTTGCGTTATTCTCGTACGATGATTGCAGCTGGATTATGGGACACGCCTCGTGCCGACAATGTCAAGCGTGAATGTTCCAAGATCAAGGGTTTCAAAGAGATTGTCTCTCGGATGTACACCTAATTCTATCCTCTTTCTCCCCTCTCGCTTGGTATCTTTTTCTCAGCATATCATTATCCCATGTACAGATCCTCCCTCCCCACCCCTACTTTTCCCAAATCAATCAGCATTATCTTTTTTAGAAAGCATCTCACCCACCCACCCACTTTTCATATACTGCATGTATTCCAACATTTGACCTTTTGACCGATACATCCACAACCCTCCTTCATCACTCGATTACACATAAAGCTTAACAGCTCTAGACTCATATAAGTTGCCATTCATTAGTACAGTGTTCATGTAAAAGGATTCATTTGAGCTCAGGGGTCGCATGTGTTTTGGTTGATTTCGTGAATGCAATTCCTTACCCCACAAAACGGTTTACTTTCCATTGCTTTGACAACTATGGGCCCGCGTACTTTATGGGACGTGATGCGATGTTTCGTAAACAACCACACTTGTAATATGAGCAACTTGCTATTGGAATCCTTCAGTGTATGTCTAATTAGAATGATTTGCCCAGTCGCTTTGTAAGAGATAACTCGATAAAAATAATTGAAAGAAGCATACCAATGAGCGGAAGCTCTCTATTTCAAATGCGTGACATGCGGCAAGAGTGATCATGTGCGTCGCCGAAATCACGCAATGCGCACGTAATATTATCATCTCCTTCATGTCTTGCGGGGAATGGTGTCACATCACGTAGTAATGCATCATCTTCATTGTGGGGAAGCTGATCAAGAAGACGCGAATCAGAGTAGTCCATGACATCGAGAAAACAACTTGCATTACATACATCATGCATGATTTTAAGACTACTTGCATTGAGCATACAGCTACAAACACCGTATCAGCTTGGACACTAGTTGTCTATGTTAATATGTAAATGATCCTTCTCCTTGTGAATGAGAAACTTCTCGAAGATAATACAGCATCGTAAATGAAATCCTTGCTGACAAATTACCGGATAACTCCGTGATCAATGAAATAGTTGTCCTTTTTGAATAAGAAATGAGGGGAACCGTTTGCTGACAAATCCATTGGATTACCAGCTTTGTATATACTGCGGTAGAGGGAGATCAAGATGAATGCAACGCGCGTACATTATCCAAAGTGGGAAGAGGCTTGGTAGTACACGAATGTGGCGACAGTGGCAATGAGCGGAGTGGTGGTAGATACGGACCGAAACGGGGCAAGCTTTAAAGCGTTTCTTGGAGGAGCAGTTTTTTCCCTCTTTGTATTTTCTTCTTTTACACACACCACACGTCAACTCGACATTTACATAATGGCACTGCATAATTCAGGCCAATTGGTCCTGTCGGTGCCGGAAGACATACCTCCATGGACTGGCATGTGTCATGACGCGGAAGGCTGGGTAAATGAAGACCACCATGGGTTGTATTAGTAAGCCTTACTCACTTGACCTACTCTAGGGTCCTTTCTCGCCATTACGTGAACCAGACTTTACACCATGCTTTGAAGACTCGTATGTTATTGTGGGATGATGCTATTGTGTCTTTTTTTATACGTGATGATGGATATAGCTGACGCTTTTATAATTTCCTAGGGTGATTATGTTGGCACCATCCGCCTTTTTGCTGATCGCTGGAGCTGCAAGACTATGGATCCTCGCTAAACGCGATTCATTCCCTACCGATATGACACGCAATTGGCTTTATTTTGTTAAAATGGCAAGTATTTTACACATCCTTATCTTCTGGTGGTGGTGGTGGTGGTGGTGTCCTCGGAAGCCAACCCGTCAAAAGATCATGCGGAGTGCAAGGATAGCCGATCACTAAAGAACAATGCGATTTCTAATAGGCAACCTTGATTCTCTTACTATTTACATCCACTGCAAGCTTGGTGGTACGTGCTATGGACGATGAGGATTGGATTCAAAATGCACAAGTATTGGCTCAAGGTTTCAACGTGTTTATTCTGGTAAGTGTGAGGAGGGGGCGCATGTTCATGATCAAAGAAAAAGCGGAGTCTAATCACACTGCTGTGCAACAGTTATTTGCTACCGGTATGCATCATCTCGAGTACACCCGCAATCGCATTGCATCAGCCGTCTTGTTGTTCTATTGGTTGTTTGTCCTCTTTGCCAATGCCATCAAGTTACGCACATTGCTTATGATGCATCAGCTTGAGGTTGATCCCACGCAGTTTATCTTGTTTGCTGTATCCGCCACCCTTGGTGCTATCATGTTTGTGCTCGAGAATGTGCATCGTCCAAAGAGCCAATACGTTATGCTTGAGGAGGATGAGGTAAGCAAGGAGAAAAGGAATCTAATAAGAACGAGTAAGTGAATAACTGATGATACGTAGCACGAGTGCCCAGAACCAAACACAAACATTTTCGGCCGTCTCACGTTTTCATGGATGACACCTTTGATGCGCCTTGGTTACCAAAAGCCACTGATCATGGATGACCTTTGGTATGTATTCTTGGATGATTCAATCAACTATTTACTTATACCATGGGGTACCAGGAACTTGAAGGAGGATGATCAATCTGCTGTCATTGGTGATATCTTTCAGAAGGCATGGGATCGTGAAGCGAAAAAGACCAAAAAGTATGTCCAGCACATTAAGCGCATGAATGCCATCATGACACTAATCATCAAATCTCATTAGCCCATCATTGCTTCGAGTTCTCATCAAGACTGTTGGTGGCCCATTCCTCTTTGCTGCTGTAAGTCTATTTCATTCTTATATCTTGAAAATCAGTGGTGCTTATCATGGCGATTACTAGTTCTTCAAAGGTCTTCAAGACATCCTCCAATTTACCCAGCCTATGCTGTTGAGCGCATTGATCACGTGGGTGGCCCAATATAGCGAATCGGATGGCCAAGGTGTACCTGCATACCGTGGTGTGCTTATTGCACGTGAGTTGCTTTCTTTTAACTTCAAGGGGCATGGGCATGCTTTCTTACGTCCATTATTTCTTTATAGTTGGCATGTTCTTTACTGCAGTCATCCAAACAATGGTTCTTCACCAATACTTCCATCGATGCTTTACTACTGGTATGCGTCTTCGTGCAGCTCTTGTTACAGCCATCTATCGCAAGACATTGGTTTTGAGTAATGGTAGTCGCCAGCAATCCACTGTTGGTGAGGTAAGTATTGAAAATGGATGGATGAGATACAACCAACACGTAAGGCTAATCTTCTATAAAAAAGATCGTGAATCACATGAGCGTTGACGCACAACGATTGATGGATCTCTGCACCTATTTCCATATTGGTAAGTCTTTCATGACGAAGCGTAGGGCGATCAACCTATAGCTAACCTTACATATATAGCTTGGAGTGGTCCCTTCCAGATTGTGATCGCCTTGATCTTGCTATGGAGAACTATGGGTCCCAGTATTTGGGCTGGTGTGGCCATCCTTGTTCTTGCTGTACCTCTCAATACATATCTCGCAAAGAAGATGCGTACGCTCCAAAAGCGACAAATGGGTAACAAGGATGCAAGAGTGAAGCTTATGGTAGGTCTTTGGATGACGCTATCGTGAAACGTATCCATATTCACTTTTATTATTAGAATGAGATTCTCAATGGTATCAAGGTCATCAAGTTGTATGCTTGGGAGAATCCTTTTATGGAGAAGGTAGGATAAGAAAAGGTTCTACGTGATCAATTTGCTAACTCATGGTAATAGATCTCTTTCATCAGAAATGACTTGGAATTGGCAACACTCAAAAAGATCGGTGTATTGACAGCCAGCCAAAATTTCACTTGGTCCTCGATTCCATTCTTTGTGTCACTGACAACATTTGCTGTCTTTATCGCAACGACTGATACGCCATTGACCAGTGAAATCGCTTTTGTCGCCATTTCTTTGTTCACCTTACTCCAATTCCCATTGTCCGTTTTCCCCAACGTTATCACCTCCATGATTGAAGCATCCGTATCGCTCTACCGTATCGAAGGTTACTTGTGCTCGGAAGAATTGGATCCTAATGCCGTGACTCGGGTGGATTATCGTACATTGCGCAATTGGTCTCCCAAGGTTCCTTTGGTTGAAATTGACAATGGCACTTTCAAGTGGTCTGACAATGATCGTGAACCCGTATTGGATGATATCAACCTCGAAGTCAAGAAGGGCGAAGTTACTGCTGTTGTGGGCCGTGTTGGTGCTGGCAAGTCATCCCTTATCAGCTCGCTTCTCGGTGACATGGTCAAGCAAAATGGTAACGTGACATTGCGGGGATCTGTTGCCTATGTGCCACAACAACCATGGGTGATGAATGCAACATTGCGTGACAATATTGTCTTTGGTCATCGATGGGATCCCGAATTTTATGATCGTGTACTTGAGGCATGCTCTCTTAAGAGTGATATCGCTATTCTCTCAGCTGGTGATCAAACCGAAATTGGTGAACGTGGTATCAACTTGTCAGGTGGTCAAAAGGCTCGTGTTTCACTTGCTCGTGCCATTTACGCTCGTGCCGATATTTATCTCTTGGATGATCCTCTCAGCGCTGTGGATGCCCATGTTGGCAAGCATATCTTTGAGCATGTGATTGGTCCTGATGGTCTCTTGAGGAACAAGGCTCGTGTTTTGGTGACCCATGGCATTGCATACTTACACAAGGTTGACAACGTGGTGATGTTACGTGAAGGCAAGGTTATCTTGAATGGACCCTTCGATGAATTGATGAATCAGCGCTCCGAGCTTTATGCATTGATTACCGAATTCAGCAATCAACGCAGTGCCAGCAACAGCGATGACGACACTGAAGAAACCTTTGATGCATTGGCTGAGGAATCACTTGCTACCCCAGCTGGTCAATGTGAGGAGGAAGCTACCTTCAATCGGGAACAGGAATATGCTCGTCGTGAACGTCTTAGCAGCACTAGCAGCGAACTTAGCGTCAAAACTTTACGCCGTGCATCGATGGCATCCCTTAGCAAGCAAGCTCGAAAGGTGCAAAGCGATGGCAAAGACCGCTTGATGACTGTTGAGGAGACTGCCAAGGGTAGCGTCAGCAACCAGGTCTATAAGGAATATATGAAATCATGCTCATTCGCTGGTGTTGTGATGGTACTCGGTTTCCAAATTCTTGCACAAGCCGCTCAAGTTGGTACCAACGTCTGGCTCAAGCACTGGAGCAGCAACAATCAACGTGATCAAGCCAACAACAATGTTTGGTTGTACCTTGGCATTTATGCAGCCATTGGTTGGTCCTCGGCTATCTTTACTGTGGGACAAACTTTGGCATTATGGGTACTTTGTGCCATTCGCTCTGCACGTATTCTTCATTCCAACATGCTCAACACTGTAATCCATTCGCCCATGTCGTTCTTTGATACTACACCACTTGGTCGTATTCTCAACCGTTTCAGCAAGGATCAACACACAGTGGATGAAGTTTTGCCACGTGCATTCCAATCTTACTTTAGAGTGCTCTTCTCGGTTATTGCCACCATTTGTGTCATCGCCTTTTCCACGCCTTTCTTCTTGACAGTGATCATTCCTCTTGGTATGTTCTTTATGTACGTAGATAACCACATGCTAATATTTGCTTACTTGATTCATAGGTTTCATCTACTTGTACATTCAACGCTACTACCTCGCCACATCTCGCGAATTAAGACGTCTCGACTCGGTGGGCAAGAGTCCAATTTACTCGCACTTCCAAGAAACCATTGCTGGTGTCTCAACCATTCGTGCCTATGAGCAACAACGTCGCTTTGTCTTTGAGAATGAAACTCGTTTGGATGATAACCAACGCGCCTATTTCCCATCCATTTCATGCAACCGTTGGCTTGCCGTCCGACTCGAGTTTATGGGCTCTATCATCATCTTTGGAGCTGCCATCTTTGCTGTACTCGGTGTACTTTATGGCTCTTCCTATTTGGATGCTGGTCTCGTTGGCTTGAGTGTCTCGTATGCACTTAGTGTCACACAAGCATTGAACTGGGTGATTCGATCGTACTGTGAAATCGAGGTAAGACTTTTATTACAGCTGCTTACAAATCCAATGGATAAGCTTACACGCCCATGTATATTATTTATAGACCAACATTGTCTCCCTTGAACGTGTGAAGGAGGTAAGGATTAGCGTGGCTAAGCGAGACGTGGCTGAGTATACTCATACAAGACTTTCTTTGTTGTAGTATATCGATCTTCCCACCGAAAAGTACGAGTCTGTGCGAAATGTTGATGCTGCATGGCCTGAAAAGGGTGAGATTGAATTCCATGATTATGGTGCTCGTTATCGACCTGGATTGGATCTTGCTTTGCGTGATTTGTCAATGAATGTATCGCCCAAGGAAAAGATTGGTATTGTTGGTCGTACAGGTGCTGGCAAGAGTTCCATGAGCTTGAGTTTGTTCCGTATCATTGAAGCTGCGGAAGGCAACATCACCATTGATGGTGTAGATATTGCTTCGTTGCGTCTTTTCGATCTTCGGTAAGGGGATGGAGTAAAATGGAGAATACAAGTGGTGCTCACACTCTTTAATGATAGGTCTCGTCTTACTATTATTCCTCAAGACCCCGTACTCTTTGCAGGCTCCGTACGCGAGAACTTGGTATGTCTAGTATATATGTATTGCTAAGTGTGATACTTACTTGGTGTGATCATTAGGATCCATTTGGCACGGCAAGTGATGCTGCTCTTTGGCAAGCTTTGGAATTGGCACATTTGAAGGAACACGTGTCTAAGATGGATGGCAAACTCAATGCTGTCGTGTTGGAAGGTGGTGACAACTTCTCGGTTGGACAACGTCAAGTAAGTATTGGATTATCATCCACGTCATGTATATGACAACTAATGGCTTCTTTTTTTTCCTCAGCTCATTTGTCTTGCTCGTGCATTACTTCGTCGATCGAATATTCTTATCTTGGATGAGGCCACTGCTGCTGTAAGTACCCAACAAAGAATGGCGTTCATGGAATGTGATCATTGATACGAGAGCTTTATTACAGATTGATGTGGAAACGGATGCTATTATCCAAGAAACGATTCGCCGAGAATTTGCTGATTGTACCATTTTGACGATTGCTCATCGTATCAACACTGTCATGGATTCAGACCGTATTTTGGTGCTTGATAAGGGTCACATTGCCGAGTTTGATTCACCACAGCGTCTTGTCGAGGATCAGAATTCCATCTTTTATTCGATGGCCCACGAGGCTGGTCTTGTAGAATAGAAAGCATAGCAAGATCATGCATAGGAGAGATATATTTGTTTATTTGTTTTTGTAAATCTATTTTCATGCAACATTGTGTATACACCACAATCAATGTATTATTCCTGATGTGACATGTTGTGAATGAGTGTTGATGGCTCTTGCCATAGATAGATGTGGGCATGGTGTTGTGAGTACTAGATGGATCACTGCTGCTTGTTATGTACAGCGCAAATCACTCTACTAAAGTATAAAGAACGACCTGACAAGTCCTCTTTGTGATGGATATGTGCTTTTATAACCCAAAAAAGGGGATTATGATGGATTGATCTAATTTTGGTCGTGCCCATTGTTCTTTCTTGAAAGAATCAGACATCGCTTATGAGGACATACTTATGTCACCTACAAAAAATCGTCTTTCAAGTGGCAGATGGGTTCATCAGCTGTGATTTTCCATCACTTCGACTCGGTATTCCAAGATGCTTGACCACTTTATCACTTTGATAACTCATGACAACAATTCCCCACCCACTCATATATAAACAAGGCTCTTTGCACCAAGACTATCATACGCCCTTCCTTCCTTTACTTGTATGCATATCATTATCAATGACCTTTGGCAAGTCTCAAGGATAGTCTTTATTATGTGATCCCCAAAATGAGGGCACTAATGCATCATCCATCTATGTAGCGTACTTCATTGCTTTACACTGTGTTTCTTGATGAACCCTTTGGGGTATGTATAACTATGGGAAAATTGAGACATAACGGATTACACGGATTTGGCGGATTTGGTGGATTTGGCGGATTGCACGGATTTGGCGGATTTGGCGGATTACACGGATTACACGGATCATACGCGGATTCAGCTGTTCTCTCGTTGCCATGGCAATACAAAATGAGGGTAAAGACTTAGAAACAGCCCATTCCTTTCTTTTTTTTAACTTCCATATCCCCAGAGTTCGACGACAGTGATCTTCTAACATTCCGATTGCCGGTCAACTACCTACCTGGGCAAGACATCGTGAGCAAACGAGTTCTTAACGATCAGCGTATCATCGACGTTATCGCAAAGTCGTTGCTATGTGTACCTGATGGCACCTACACTACGGCTCTCAATCAACTGCGGAATGGAACGTGTTGCGATGTATTGTACTTACCTTCTGTGGCTCAGCGGAAGTCTCTCCCACCTATCCTTATCGAGGTGCAAAGGACCGTGAATGAAGCCTTCATGCGACGTTTGATCATGTACTCTCTTTCGATATCATCTACCTATGAGGATTCGCCTTTGCCTATTGCCTTGATCTTCGTTGTGGACAAGGTGGTACCAAAGACATTGTTTGCCAAGTTTAATCCGGTGCCTGATATGCCACAAGTGATGTCTTTTCCTTGCGTTTCATGGGCGAAGGAATGCTATCTTGTATCCAATCGACCCTGTGATTCCGAAGATCTTCCAGACGACCCATTGTATGCATTATCATTGTTTTTCTCTGAGCAGCGATCGGGACTTTATGAGCATTCACATCCAAGCAACAGCATAATCAAGCTATCATATCAGATTGCAAAAGAAGGATCCAGTGAAACACGTATATACCAGGATGATCATCTCTCGCAGGTGGAAACCATTTGCACAATCAATGAAAGGATACTCCAAGAAGCCAAAGATGAAGTAGACCGTGTACCTGAAACACGACGTGCATCGCGAATCCTCAGCCGTGGAATACAATACAATGCAAAGGTGAAGAGAAGACTTGTTTTGGAGGAAACCGATTCCGATTCATCACTTGATCCTCCTCCTCCAAAGACCAAACACAAACCTCATCACTCATCACCATCAACTACTACTACTACTCTGGAAGATGAAATCGCATTTATCAAGGAGTTGAAAAAGAATCGCGTTGGAAGGTTAAGCTGGGCCAACATTTTGCAACAAGGCCATGCTCGGGGTATGTTTAAACGTTACTCTACGGGTGATAGCTTGCGTACAAATTTTGGAAAGCATGTTTAATATCGATAACTCTTCTAATCGTATACCCATCCGTATACTACTACTACATCCTCCTGCCACATCATACCATTACTATATATTGTATCACTTGTTGTAATAAAGAAATTTTCATGACAACGCAAAATTTATTCGTGTCATCCACACAACCATTGTGACATGATCTTTCTTGGCAATATACAATGAAGATACTACAAATGTCGACGTGAACAATGTACAAGGAGGCGGTGTAGCGGTGTAGTAGTCAAGTTGTGCAACATGCAACATGGTAACACAGCCACGTCTGGGCTTGTAGCGGGGGAAGCACAAAGACTGACAATGATGCGGTTCGTGCGCCGAGATGTCTTTTAATGGCAAGCTCTCTCTCGAAATTATTTATTACCATCCCTCCTTCTCTTTCTTTCACTCAACGCGCACAACATGGCCCTACAGGAAACAAACCAATGGGTCCTTTCAGCGCCGGCGGATACTTCAAGAGATGCAACCCCATGGGCTGACATGTGCCATGACGCAGAGGGCTGGGTAAGTAAAGTGAACGGTTGCAAGATCGCGGTACACTTGGGGCTCATGTTGATTGGTTCATTGGCTGCATTGCATTAGGGACCTTTCTCGGCATTACGAGAGCCTGATTTCACGCCATGCTTCGAAGACTCGTACGTGATTGCTTTTGGGTGGAGGCTTCGCTCCCTTTGTCGTCGTACTATGAATAGCTCACATATCAGTTTTGTAGCGTGGTGATGTTGGCGCCATCCATCTTCCTGCTGTTCGCTGGTGTCATTCGACTCTATATCCTTGGCAAGCGTGATTCTTTTCCCGCTGACATGACGCGCAACTGGCTATATTTCGTAAAGATGGCAAGTATGACATCCTTATCGTGATGCCGGGATTCGGTAACCGATCGGCCCGATCATTTTAAGGTCGACTTTGTGGAGGTGATGGATCACTAACTGGCAACGCGTACTATAGGCAACCTTGATCCTCTTGTTGTTAATCTCGACTGCAAGCTTGGTGATGCAAGTTATGGCTGATGATGACTGGATCCGAAGTGCTCAAGTGCTGGCTCAAGGTGTCAACGTCTTTATGTTGGTAAGTAATACTGAATGGATAAGGAAAATGGGTGAATACGGTGTTTAACCGCATATGGATTTGGATCAATAGCTATTTGCTACCGGTATGCATCATCTCGAGTACACCCGCAATCGCATTGCATCCGCTGTCTTGTTGTTCTATTGGTTGTTTGCCCTCTTTGCCAATGTCATCAAGTTACGCACACTGCTTATGATGTATGAGCATGAACATGATCCAACTCGATTCATTTTATTTGCTGCTTCCGCTTCGCTTGGTGCTATCATGTTTGTGCTTGAGAACGTGCCCCGTCCAAAGAGCCAGTACGTTATGCTTGAGGAGAATGAGGTAAGTTGAAGGAACATGTTACCGCATGATGGGTACAAGTGAGTAACTGGATATACTACGTAGCACGAATGCCCAGAGCCAAACACAAACATTTTCGGTCGTCTCGCGTTTTCATGGATGACACCTTTGATGCGCCTTGGTTATCAGAAGCCATTGGTTATGGAAGATCTTTGGTATGTATCTATCTCTTGTTTTAATGATTTGAGGAGCTATACCTTATATGCACCATTTATGTATCTAGGGATCTCAAAAAGGAAGATCAAGCTGCCATGGTTGGAGAAATTTTTCAGAAAGCTTGGGAGGCTGAAATGAAGAGATCAGCAAAGTAAGCCCTGAGAAGACCATGTGACCAACACATGACTAAATTTTCTAATTTGTATAGACCTTCCTTGCTTCGAGTGCTCGTCAAACTTGTTGGTGCCCCCATGCTCTTTGCTGCTGTGAGTTGACTTTTGAACCAAAAGGATGATAACATTTACTCACCTTGTTGTATCACTAGATCTTAAAAGTCATATATGACATTACCCAATTCACCCAGCCTGTGCTTTTGAGCGAATTGATTATTTGGGTCGCACAATATGGTACTTCCGATGATGAAAGTGTGCCTGCCTACCGTGGTGTTATCATTGCCAGTGAGTCCATACATTATACCATCGTATGAATGATGCTCTTTTCTTATTCGTTTTCCCCTTTCTTTAGTCGGAATGTTTGTTGCCGCTGTTGTCCAGATGCTCTTCCAGCAGCAGTATTTTCAGCTTTGCTATACAGCTGGTATGCAAGTTCGAGCTGCCCTTGTCACTGCCATCTATCGCAAGACTTTGGTTTTAAGCAATGCCAGCCGTCAGCAATCTACTGTTGGCGAGGTAAGTTGTATGGACAAAGTTGCATACAATTGCTAATGATAGCTCCCAAATAGATCGCAAACCATATGAGCGTCGATGCACAAAGATTAATGGACGTGTGTGGCTATATCCATATCGGTATGCTTTTCTTTCACAGTCTCGACGAAATAACTAAGATACTAATCTTCTATGTATAGCTTGGGGTAGTCCATTCCAAATCTTTCTGGCTTTGGTCTTGTTGTGGAAAACTATGGGTCCAAGCATTTGGTCGGGTGTGGCCATCCTTATTCTTGCTATACCGCTCAATGGATACCTTGCAAGCAGAATGATGAAGCTCCAAAAGCAACAAATGAAGAACAAAGATGCAAGAGTCAAGTTGATGGTAAATTAGGAAGAGATCCCTTGTGGAAAAACAACCTCAGGTATCCTAATCGACATCCTCCCTCTTGTTGTTAGAATGAAACGTTGAATGGTATCAAGGTCATCAAGCTATATGCCTGGGAGAATGCATTCATGAAAAAGGTATATCGGTGAAAAGTCTATACAGGATGTTACTCATATCAATTATGATAGATTTCCTTCATCAGAAATGATTTGGAATTGGCGACTCTCAAAAAGATTGGCGTGTTGTCAGCAGGCCAAAACTTCACAATGTCCTCGGTGCCTTTCCTTGTGACACTGACAACATTTGCGGTCTTTGTAACAACTGCTGGATCACCTTTGACAAGCGAGGTGGCCTTTGTTGCTATTTCTCTCTTCAACTTGCTTCAATTCCCATTGGTGGCCTTGCCTTTGGTCATTTCATTTGTCGTTGAAGCATCCGTATCGCTTACTCGTATTGAGAAATACCTGTGTTCTGAAGAATTGGATCCTAATGCCGTGACTCGTGTGGATTATCGTACACTGCCCAACTGGTCCCCCAAGGTTCCTTTGATCGAAGTTGATAATGGCACTTTCAAGTGGTCTGTCACGCATCGAGAACCCGTGTTGGAAGATATCAACCTCCAAGTCAAGAAGGGTGAAGTTACTGCTGTTGTGGGCCGTGTTGGTGCTGGCAAGTCATCCCTTATTAGCTCGCTTCTTGGTGATCTGGTGAAGCAAGGTGGCAACGCGACATTGCGTGGATCTGTTGCCTATGTTCCACAACAACCATGGGTGATGAATGCAACATTGCGTGACAATATCGTCTTTGGTCATCGATGGGATCCCGCATTCTATGAACGTGTACTTGAGGCTTGCTCTCTTAAGAGTGATATCGCTATTCTTTCAGCTGGTGATCAAACCGAAATTGGTGAACGTGGTATCAACTTGTCAGGTGGTCAAAAGGCTCGTGTTTCACTTGCCCGTGCCATTTACGCTCGTGCCGATATTTATCTCTTGGATGATCCTCTCAGCGCTGTGGATGCCCATGTTGGCAAGCATATTTTTGAGCATGTGATTGGTCCCGATGGTATCTTGAAGAACAAGGCTCGTGTTTTGGTGACCCATGGCATTGCATACCTACACAAGGTTGACAACGTGGTGATGTTACGTGAAGGCAGGATTATCCTGAATGGACCATTCGATGAATTGATGGATCAGCGCTCCGAGTTTTATGCTTTGATTACCGAATTCAGCAATCAACGCAGTGCCAGCAACAGCAACAGCGACAATGAGACTGATGAAACTATTGAGGAAGCGGCTTTGGATGAAGAACTTGAATACACCCACCGACGCGAGCATCTTAACAGTATAAGCAGTGATATGAGTATCGAAACGCTACGCCGTGCATCATTGGCGCCACTCAGCAACCAACCAAAGAAAACCCAAAGTGATGGAAAAGATCGTTTGATAACCGTTGAGGAGTTGGCCAAAGGTGGTGTTAGCAAGCAAGTGTACAAGGAATATATCAAGGCGTGCTCAGCTACTGGTGTTGCCATGGTGATCGGCTTCCAAATGCTCACCCAAGCTGCTCAAGTAGGCACCAATGTATGGCTTGAACAATGGAGCAGCAGCAACCAACGTGAACAGACCAACCACCATGTATGGTTCTATCTTGGTGTTTATGCAGCTATCGGTTGGTCATCCATGATCTTTAGTGTGGTGCAATCTTTGATATTATGGATCCATTGTGCTATTCGCTCGGCACGTACACTACACACCAATATGCTTAATGGTGTCATCTACTCACCCATGTCGTTCTTTGATACCACACCCCTCGGCCGTGTACTCAATCGATTCAGCCAAGACCAATACACTGTGGATGCAACGTTGCCTCGTGTATTTCAAGCATACATTCGAATCATCTTTTCAGTCGCTGCCACTATTTGTGTCATTGCAGTGACAACACCACTTTTCCTTACAACGATCATCCCTCTTGGTACGTTTACTCTTGTTACTTACGTGTTCATTTATGCTTACATACGCACCCTATTATAGGCTTCCTCTATTTTTACATTCAGCGTTACTATCTTGCAACATCACGTGAATTGAAACGTCTGGATTCTGCTGGCAAGAGTCCCATGTATTCCCATTTCCAAGAAACCATTGCTGGTGTATCAACAATCCGTGCATATGAACAACAACGTCGCTTCATCTTTGAGAATGAGACTCGCTTGGATAACAACCAACGTGCGTATTTCCCATCCATTTCATGCAACCGTTGGCTTGCTGTGCGACTCGAATTTATGGGCTCCATCGTCATCTTTTGTGCTGCCATCTTTGCTGTACTTGGTGTACTCTATGGATCATCCTACATAGATGCTGGTATGGTTGGCTTGAGTGTGTCATATGCATTGACTGTGACCCAAGGCTTGAATTGGTTGATCCGCACTTATTGTGATATCGAGGTAAATTGTGTGCCATATATCCTTATCGGTTGCTTTCGTTCAACTCACATACTCAACCTTGTTTAGACCAACATTGTGGCTCTTGAGCGTGTGAAAGAGGTGAGATTGTGAGAATTGATTTTGCCGAGGGACGTGTGAGCTAATGATTACCCACGCTGCATCCATAGTACATTGATCTTCCAAGCGAGAAATACGACTCCAAGAATACGGTGGATGCTGCATGGCCCGAAAAAGGTGCAATTGAATTCCATGGTTATGGCACACGTTATCGTCCTGGATTGGATCTCGTTTTGAGCGACATGTCAATGAACGTATCGCCCAAGGAAAAGATTGGCATTGTTGGTCGCACAGGTGCTGGCAAGAGTTCCATGAGCTTGAGCTTATTCCGTATCATTGAAGCTGTGGAAGGCAATATTACCATTGATGGCGAAGACATTGCCAACTTGCGTTTGTTGGATCTCAGGTAAGAAAATGAGTACCGATGTTGTTGGGAAAGCGTCTATTGCTCACTCGAATCATCATATAGATCTCGCCTTACCATCATTCCTCAAGATCCAATGCTCTTTGCTGGCTCAGTTCGTGAGAACCTGGTATGCGTTGGTTGTATGTGTGCTACAAGGAAAAAGGCTGATAGAGTTGAATACTAGGATCCATACGGTACTGCGACCGACGCTGATCTTTGGCAAGCTTTGGAATTGGCACATTTGAAAGAACACGTATCCAAGATGGATGGCAAACTCAATGGCGAGGTGTTGGAAGGTGGTGACAATTTCTCGGTTGGACAACGACAAGTAAGTATTGGGTTATCATCCACATCATGTATATAACAACTAATGGGGTCTCCTTTGTCATCAGCTTATTTGTCTTGCTCGTGCTTTGCTTCGTCGATCAACTATCCTCATCTTGGATGAAGCCACTGCTGCTGTAAGTACCCAACGAAGATGGCATTCATGGAATGTGATCATTGATACGAGAACTTTATTATAGATTGATGTGGAAACGGATGCTATTATCCAAGAAACGATTCGCCGAGAATTTGCTGATTGCACCATTTTGACGATTGCTCATCGCATCAACACTGTTATGGATTCAGACCGTATTTTGGTGCTTGATAAGGGTCACATTGCCGAGTTTGATACTCCTCAGCATCTGATTGACAACAAGGATTCCATCTTTTACTCGATGGCTCATGAAGCTGGACTTGCCGAGTAGAGTTATTTGTTTTGTTCATGCATTATGATGTATATAAACTTCTCACGATCATGCAGCCGCATTCCGCTTACAATGATTTGTAGTACAAACATGCATATTAGTGTGTGGGGGATAAAAGAAAAGCCTTCTTTACGGAAAACGTTTATACAAAAAATTGTGTTGAAAAAACTTTATACAAATGAGTTGAGAGCGTGTTGAACGTAGCACGTGTGGAATGCAACATGGGGGGTGGGAGTGGAGGAAATAGGAATATGGTTATGAACGTGCAAAACAGGGATCTAGTGAATTAGGAAAGATGTTGGTGTCGAGTATTTAGATGGTGACAGTGGACTTGATCTTGGTAGCATCGAAGCCAGGCATGGGGTAGGAACGAGCGAATTCGACAACCTCCTTCTTGAGTTGAGCAATTTCCTCATTACCATCACAATGAGCCACAAAGTCCTTCATGAGCTTGGAGCCAGCTTGTTCTTGAACCTTGGTGGCGATTTGAACGGTACGATGAAGGAACTCAGCAACCTTGACCATATCCTCCTCCTTCATGGAACGCGAAGTAAGAGCGTTGGTACCAAGACGAACACCACCAGGGGTGACAGCTGACTTGTCACCAGCAATAGAGTTCTTGTTGATGGTAATGTGGACCATGTCGCAAATACGTTCAACCTTGGAACCAGTCAACTTTTGTGGCTTAAGATCCCACAAGATCAAGTGGTTTTCGGTACCACCCGATGCGAGCTTGTAGCCATAGCCGACAAGAGCATCAGCAAGCTTGCTGGCATTGGCACGGACTTGCTTGGCGTATTGTTGGAATTCGGGAGAAGCAGCTTGCTTAAGAGCAACAGCAATAGCGGCAATGGTGTTGTTGTGAGGACCACCTTGGCACGAAGGGAAGACAGCTTGGTTCACACGATTTTCAAGATCATCACCCTTGTCGCGGCGGAAGAAGATAAGACCAGCACGAGGACCACGAAGAGTCTTGTGAGTGGTAGTAGTGACAACATCACAAAAGTCGAAAGGCGAAATAGCTTCCTTGCCAGCAATCAAACCAGAAATGTGAGCCATATCACACATGAGATAAGCACCGTGTTGGTCGGCAATGCGGCGCATGGTAGCATAATCCCACTCACGGGGGTATGCTGAAGCACCACAAATCAAAAGCTTGGGACGATACAAGGCTGCATTTTCCTCAAGACGCTTGTAGTCAATGTAACCAGTGGCAGGATCAACTTGATAAGGCATGGATTGGAAGTAGATGGAAGAAGAAGAGATCTTCTTCTTGTTGGTTTGGTAACCATGAGTCAAGTGACCACCAGAGGGAAGATCCAAACCCATCAAACGATCCTGGGGTTGAATGAGAGCAGTGAGAGCAGCAAAGTTGGCAGTGCTACCAGAGTAGGGTTGAACGTTGACACCCCATTGTTCAGGGTTCAAGCCAAAAGCATCAAGAGCACGCTTGCGGCACAAGTTTTCCAACTCGTCAATGAATTCGTTGCCACCATAGTAACGGGCACCAGGAAGACCTTCAGAGTACTTGTTGGTCAAAGGAGTACCGTTGGCTTCAATAACAGCTTGAGAGGTGAAGTTCTATAACGACACATTAGTTATTTGGCACTTGCATATTCCCGTATCATATCCTTTTTTCCCTTCCTCATACCTCAGAAGCAATAAGCTCCAAACCAGACCATTGACGCAACTTTTCGTTCTCGACAATGGCAAAGACTTCCTTGTCTTCCTCCTCAAGAGTAGTGTTAAGGCAAGTGTTCCAGGGATCGACGGGCTTAGCGGCCATGGCTGTATGTGTAGGTGGTGGTGTGTGGGGAAAAGAGTTGAGTTGCAGATCAAGATGGACGAAATTGTTCACCGCTGAAATACGTTGCTGATGGTGGCTTGAACATTTTTCATTATCAGTCTCATTGACCAATCATGACCTTGTTCAAGGTGATCATCTCAAAAACTTTCATTGACAGCTTGCCATCGCATCTGCATATTCAATAATCCTCGGAAGACATATTTGGCCATACTGGGAAATCAAAAATGGCATGCTTTCCATAGATCCACTCATAGCTCATCGTATTCATTACTATCAGCATTTTTGTATTATCAAGCAAATCAGCTACCCCACCCGATACACTACTTGTATTCCGCGGACACTGCAGCTGTTTTCTAATGAGTCAATCCCAGCTGAAACAGGGACCCTGGTGGGGGGGAGATGTAGGGAAGTGGAATGCATAAAGCTACAAGTGTGCTTGGACCACGCCCTTTACGTAAAAAGAAAAGGGAATGTGTGCATATACATTTCCAATAGCTGTAATACAGATGGCATGCCTCTCTCATACATAAACACAACTTTAAATGATATACAATTTGCACATGGCGAGTAGTGGGCTGCCAAGAGAGAGCTGAAAATTGGATGGCGGTGTGAGCATGATTGGTTCGAGATCGCTGGATAAGGAATACATCCTCCTCCACCGTGTCCGAAAGAAAAATGAGTCAATGAAAAACACAAACCAGGGGTACGTAACAAATAAAGGTGTGGATATCCATACTATTAGAGCAATCTTGTGTACCAGCAGGTAATCCATTCCCTTTCATTGGCGTATCATCATCTTTGACGACTCTAAAATAGCTGCTGTTGGTTTCCAAGGCAACCGATTATAGATAATAGCGATCAACGTGCGTAGTTGTGATCCATTGTCATGTCGTTGTTGTTACGAATATCGTTGTTATGGAGTGATGCGGCGTGTAATATTGAACAGCAATTGAGCCATCATACATTGTTGTATCTGGTTCATACACAAAACGGATAGCGGGCCCCTTTCGATAGCATCATGCCCACATACGACCACTTTTCTTCACTGTTATGAGTGATCTCCTACTTGTGTGCAGAACTTGCAAAACGATCTTTCCTTTTCCTTGGGCCTTAGCTATGATTTTTAAACCACCAGCAAAACATGTAGCGGCCTGATCACGTGAAGACTCCACAAGGGGTACATAAAATGCATTGTGATATTTATTGAGATACCATCGTCGAACGACTATGAGAGTGAGATAAAGAATACAAATGGGGGTGACACATAGTGTTGACAGGTTGCACAAATGGTTGAATACTGCTCCCTTCGGTCATAGTTGCTTCTTTGCAGATAAACATTCAATGATCCAAGAACCATCAAGTGTGTGAGAAACCAATGCGTTATACGCTTATAGCACATTCGGTAGCGTGTATATCCATGTTTGGTGTAAGGATCGAATACCTTGATGGCTGTGAAGTTGTCAAGTCGAGCTGCATAATCAACTGGGTATCGTGCACGGACCTGATTGACATCTACTTCCGCCAAAGTAGGGTCTATAATTATAGTTTATCACGAGGAATATACACAATGACATATCGGGTTACGCAGCCGTCTCCAGGGCAGTACTGCAACAAGCGGGGGTAAGTGACCATATCGAAGACAATGAAAGGAACAAAAAAAGAGACTCCTCTTCTTCCCTCCCATTTTACACAAAGTAAGGCTGACTCCTTTAACACCACAACAGAACACTGTCTTGCTGTCATTCCCTTCCATTCACAGCATCAATGTGTTAACAGGTGGCCAATGGCGACACTATTCAACAAGTGCATGCGATCTACCAATGCCTTCAGCTTCCATTCCAACACAACATGTACGCTCAATCAACTGCATTCCTTTTATTACTCAAGTCGAACATTGTGGTACTAAAGCTATGATGTAGGCTGATCTTCCCTCGTCTATACAAGAACCAAGGAGGTGTCGTGTGTATCGGTTCCATGGCAGCGGTATACAAGAAGAGGTCTTGATACGCCTTTACATTTCCACTTTTGGGTATGCTTACAAGAAAGGCAAATCTCGTGCTTGGTATCTCACATTGTGTTTTTGGTAGATTGAACATGTTGTTGAATAATCGTACCTCTGGCAGTAACAAGATCTTAATCACAAAGCAAGAATGCTGGGTATTGTTTCACTGGTATGTATAACATTGGATCGACAATGCAAGTGCTGTTAATTAACGAGCCTTACGATTACGATGAGACAGCAGCAGCACAACATGGACGGGATGGACACGATGCGGTTATTGGAAGCAAGGATGCTATTAAGAAGTACCACAAGGTGAGTGCTCATTATGGGATTTTGTTGTTTTTCAAAGTACATCAACCAAGTATACATCAATCGCTTTGAAAGAGCATCAGCCAGCGTGTATCACTTATCGGTGGATCATGTCAACAAGAAGCGACAACATCTTCAGAGCCATCAAACCTTATCCCAGCATCTCCTTGTGTTTCTGGTTATTGTCAATTGCCTGGATGGCATCCTGCAACGAGCGTCTCTTATTGTTGGATCATATCAGGAACGAGCAACAAGCAGCAATCTTGATTATTTTGGAGGAGCAAGCTTTACTTCATCATCTTATGGTTCTCGTTACCAAGCGACGGCCGGTCCTTTTGATGAACATCCTGGAAAGAACCCTTGTTACCGGTGGATCACATCAGCAACAAGGAGCAACGTCTATTTTTGGTGGCATCAAGTTATTATTTTCCCTCATCTTGTGGTCTCCGTTCTTATCACAATTCCTTTGAAGGACATCTTGCAATTCGTGTCTTATTCGGTGGATCATGTCAGCAACAAGCAACAACGTTGACATCTTGATAGTAGCAAGCTTTATCGTGTCATCTGGTGGTCCTCGTTGTCGGCAATTCCCTCGAGAACATCATACAGTGCATGGCTCCATGGATGGATCATGTCAGCAACAGGCAGCAGGATTCGTATGTATATTGGTGCGATAAGCATATTGTTCAATCGCCTGAGGGTCATTGTTACAACAGCCATGGGATACGATCATTATCATCATCCAACAGGACACGACTACAGGGGATTTATACTATGATTCATCCATTTACCAAGGTACAAAAGCGAATTGATGGGCTATGGATTAAGGAATGAGGATTAACAATGAGGATCATTAATTGAAGCTGTACGATGTGATGATGCAGGATGCCCTATCAGCCATCAACTACTACTGCGCGATACAAGTACTCTTCATCTGTTTGTGCTGCGATACAAAGGGATCAAGAAGTGATTGACCAACGGACGTATGGAAAAGGAATTATGTCAGCAAGCGATCAGGGGAGCTCTTTTTATCGACACGTTGGACTTGCAATGGTTATGGATGGATGGATACAATCAAGCAGTGATAGGTGATTTTGAAATGTCTTTTGGGTTACTTGACACCCATCAGCAGGAAGGATGGACCATGTTACGTGGATACGGCTATGGATGATCATGGATTGGATGGCATGGGTGACCGGGCTTACATCTTTGACGGAAGGCGGTTTGTCATCATGGATGATATTGGATATTCGAGTCAAGGCATGCACAGCAACTAGTTTACAACCATGGATGAAGACGTCTATGACAGCAGCAACCAAGGATACAATGATACAATAATACCCACTGGTTCTATGTGATCCATTTTGCTGGCTTCTGGAATGAAAGGGAAGATGGAGATTTGAAGGTCGGAAGGCGGGATTGGATTACCTACATTATTGTATCAAGATGATTTTGTTCCTTTTGTCATATTACATTCAATAAACCTTTCTTGTTCAATATGCTGATAGGCGATAAGCAGTGTCAATTCTCAGCCGGTTGTACACAAGTTCAAATAGACGCATGTATTTTCAAAGACAATAGACCCATAGTAACGGTACCCAACAATAAAGCTTGTTACAGAAGCTTGCTCCATTGAAAGCTTTAATCATTATGATCCATCTTGCACATCAATACAATTCTTATAATATGGTGAATCCAAGAGTCGAAGGATAGCACACTGCAGTGTGCATATTTATGAAGTAAGATATGGGGGGGGGAATCACATCACATAGAGGCAACAGGGGGAAATGTGTATTCTTGTTTGTCGTCATGAGCATCCTTCATCCATGATTGCAACAGCTGCTGCATGCATTGACTCGACTAATCCATTATCATCCAGGGCTGTAAACACTTTTCACCAATTCCATCCCATCCATCATCATCGTTAGCCGTGTTCATTGATATGCTCCATCCCTTCGTGCTGACAACGCGTCAAGTAATCACCCTGACCCTCATCACCGCATTGATTACGTTCACCCATCCATGACCATCCCACATCCAATGTCGGTAGAAAAGAAGCGCCAGAGATTGCTGCTGATGTGCTACCTTATCCATCCGATACTTGGCCTCTCTCTTTGTTGGCCATCATTTTCCATCGCAGCTCAATCAGGTGAAGGATGCTTGTATTGTGGCGTAGTTGATGTGATGTCGTCCAAACTAGACAATCACGTCCTAAATGGACCAAGGGAACCAAACCAGTCAATAGATCCATTCCTTCCATCTCATGTGTCAAAGCAACGCAGTATCCATATCCATATCCATATCCATAAGAAGCTGTATGTATTGAAGCATGTTGCTACACGTAAATAAAGCTGTTTCTATACAATGGCTATCTGCTGTCCACGTATACAAGGCTGTAAGACGCGCTGCTGCAAGTGAAGAGTGCTGTTTGAGACAATGGAGTAAAGCCCTCGCTAATAGCAATTGCTGGAATGAATGCTGTTGCTGTTGGTCGTGGTAGACGAGTGTACAAGAGAAGGTGTAGTGTCAAAAAACTCGTGGTGTTGTGGTGGGGGTACACACGCCATGGACTTGCCATTCAGCCAAAGACAATCGGATCAAGAGAGTTGTAGTAATGACATGATGGGTTGAAGCAGAACAATCGTTCGCAGGTGGTAGATGTACTTGAATGGGGCCAACAGTTGAGAATGGGGGGAAGAGGGAGGAAGCTGAAAGTGGAAGAGCTGGAAATTAAAGAGGTCATGCACTTCCCAACAAATCCATGAACACTCTTGATTATGGGATTGCCCACCTCGATCATGAAACGTTCACACAATGTGCCACTAGACATGCTGATCAACTTTGTTCTCACAAAGACTCCACGCTTCATTATGATAGAAGTAGTGGATGCAGCTAACTCGGGATGACGATGATTCAATTAATCACAAAAGCATCTGTACAGCTTTTTTAGCATTTATTTTGAGAAGATATTACAGTGTCGCATTAAAGCGTTTTCGAAAAAAGAATCAAAGGGTAACAAGCGGTTGTAAAAGGTGAGTTATCAAATGTGTGAACGCGCAATATGGATGATAAGGGAAGATGTGCTGTCGATAGGAGGAGATTGAAAGATATTTACAACTTGGCGCTGGAGACGGTGTTGACAATGTCATCATACAACAAGGTGGTCAAGAATTCATCATACTTGTCACCGGTGATGTTAGTGGCGAAAGCTTGCTTGGCAGCATCGAACTTGGTGGCACCATACTTGGCACCCAACTTTTGCTTGATCTTGTTGGTCTCTTCATCCAAAAGTTGGAGCATGTATTGGGGAGTAACCTTCTTGCCTTCAGCGGTCTCAGTGCCGTGACGAGCCCATTGCCAGAGCTGAGAGCGGGAAATTTCAGCAGTAGCAGCATCCTCCATCATGTTGTTCAAGGGGACACAGCCAATACCACGGAGCCAGGCTTCCATATAGCCCAAGCCAACTTGCAAGTTGTCACGGATACCAGCTTCGGTGGGCTTACCAGGGAAGTTAGGAAGCAAGTCATTGCGGTTGACACGAACATCATCACGACGAACGTGGATTTGGTTAGGTTGAGGCATCTTCTCGTTGAAGATACCAATAGCAATCTTGACGAGATCGGGGTGAGCAACCCAAGTCTATTATGCAAAACAATTCATGTCAACATCTTCATCCTTGTATGTCTCTTAAAATCCAATCCTATACTTACACCATCGTGACCAGCAGTAACTTCACGGGTCTTGTCAGCACGGACCTTAGCCATGGCAGCATCGTTGGCAGCAGGGTCGTTCTTGATAGGGATTTGAGCAGCCATACCACCCATAGCATGGACACCACGCTTGTGGCAGGTTTGGATCAACAAGCGGACATAAGCATCCATGAAAGGAGTGGTCATGGTAACCTGGGAGCGATCGGGAAGAACGAATTGAGGATGCTCACGAAGACGCTTGATGCCTAAAAGATGCATAAATACCGAATCAGTAACAGCCCAATCAAACATTCAATCCATTCAACAAGATATTTACAGGAGAAGATGTAATCCCAGCGACCACAGTTCAAACCGCTGGAGTGGTCACGCAACTCATAGATAATTTCATCCATCTCAAAGACGGCCATGATGGTTTCGATAAGAACGGTACCACGAATAGTACCACGGGGAATGTTGATCATATCTTGAGCAACGTTGAAGATATCGTTCCAGAGTCTAAAGGCATTAAAAGTAAATATAAGCTATTCTTGATTACGATGTTTGAGGGATACATACCTAGCTTCCAAGTGAGACTCCATCTTGGGGAGATAGAAGTAGGGACCACGGCCACGCTTAACGGTTTCCTTGGCATTGTGGAAGAAGTACAAGGAGAAATCAAAGATAGAAGCAGACATGGGCTCGCCATCAACGAGGACGTGCTTCTCAAGCATGTGCCAACCTCTGGGTCTGTATGTGATATACACATGTCAGCGGATGATCGGAGTTATGCATGAATGAAATTCAATAATGATGCTTACCTAACGATCAAGACAGCAGCCTTGCCATCAGTGCGGAGAGCATAACGCTTGCCATTGGGGTTGGTGAAGGTGATGTTTTCACGGTTGGCATCACGGAGGTTAACTTGGCCGCTGAGCATGTTGTCCCAAGTAGGAGCACTAGAATCTGAAAAATGATATGAAAAGCACATGTTAGTTATGCATGCATTAAAACTCCCATAGGCTTAATCCCTATTACAACATACCTTCGAAATCGGCCATGAAGGTCTTTGCACCAGAGTTAAGAGCATTGATAACCATCTTACGGTCAACAGGACCAGTGATTTCAACACGACGATCTTGCAAACCAGGAGCAGGGCGAGCTGCCTTCCAGTTGGGATCATTACGGATATAAGCGGTCTCGGGCAAGAAATCAGGCAAGACACCACGATCAAGTTCTTGTTGGCGGTAGACACGACGTTGCATCAAAGCCTTGCGAGTAGGGTTGAAGATGCGTTGAAGGGTGGCTGCAAATTGAAGAGCCTCAGGAGTGAGGATGGTGGCCTGTTCGGGGGTGACAGCACCAAGAACGGCAACACCGGGAACAGTAGACTTGAAGGGAGTAGCAGCTTGAGTAGAGGTAGACATGTTGATATGTGGAAAACGTGTTTTAGTGTTGAGCAAGATGCTACGAGGTTTTATAGGTGCGAGTATTCGGATCATCCGGAAAGTGTCGTCTTGTGTGGGGGACAAATGAGGAAGGCGTTAGGTGACGGCTGTTCCACCGAGTCCGTTGCAAGTAGTTGCAAAAAAAAAATTGGTAAGGGTGAATGGAATGCATCACATGGCCCAATAGCTCATCTTCACATGGATCCGAAAATGCCCATTTTTCCCTTGACGGCTATCTCTTTGACAATTACCTCTTGTTATATATAAAAAGTTGCACCTCTTGCAAAGTAGCAAATGGATGGATAACCTGTAAGGCGGGAGATTCTATAGTGATTTTCCCGCTTTGAACTTATTTATTGGCTCAGCGCACGCAAGTAGTACCCTATATTTTGTTCCCAATCAAATATACCACTTGAAACCTTGAGCATGATGGCATTTGGAAAATGCCAAAATGGACGGCAAATACTTAATGCGGAGACCGGATTGACCACTTGGATTAATATCCTGGCCCACTCATGGCCCCTCCTTGTTTAAGACAAAGGACCAATCTTGTGCTCCTCTCACAGATGTGAATGAAACAAGAGCATTAGTTTTCTCACCCACGTCATGCTATCCCTCTTATGAATGTGGGGGATAAATCTAGCAATGATCTCATGATCCCCCTTTTGTGCCAATCTACTTTTTGCTTCCTCCCCCCACAACACACAACACCAAACCAAAAGCTGGCTATTTTTCTACGATGCTATATTGACCAATCTGATTATGCATTACACCTGTCAAATGTATCCCTCCTCATTTGGCAAGTGTACAACAAAAAGCAAACAAGCGGCTCACTTTTTCACTGATTTGTGCTTCGTGCTTACATGAGCAGCTTACTATAAGAGTGGATTGAGGGCAAAAAGGAGATAAGATAATGAGCATCGTAAATGCGATAAAGACTACAAGAAAGACAATGGAGATAGCAGGCAAATGCAACAAATGCAAGTTTCTGTGTATTACGTTATCAAAACCCTCCCCTTTCATCGTCATCGAAACCCGCCTCCAGTGCCGCTCAAAAAGATATAGAGATAACAGGCACCATAAGCAGTAGCGATAAAAGAGAGATCGGTCGGCCAAATCGGAGAATGAGTGGCTTTGATAAAAAGAATTTTTTATCCCACCCTCGGATGCAATCGGCTTATTCCTTCTTTCTTCTTCTCTCAATTTCTTGGTTAGTATGGTTGTTGTACAATAAAGGTATATCTCTTTGCTTTGAATATGGCTGCGTGTTTTGTTGTGACATGAAGAGCGTGGAACCCACATTCTGCTTTGCACACGTGGCAACAGAATACACACACAAAAGCAAGTTTCATTCGCATCTACGTGTTGGCTTCTCTATAGCCTCTGCGTATACCTGCTACATGTTAGCGCTTGCAATATTAAATGGCATTCGTTTGAGGACTATCGCCTTTCATCATGGCGCTAGACTATAGGTACTATGCCGAAATACCCACACCCCCTTTATCATACATTTTTCTTTGTCATCAATAAAACAATCATCATTTGTAATCTCATTCACAGCTATGCTTACGCGAGAACTTGTACAATGGATCATGTTTACATGAAGGCGATGAAAAGTTTTTACACGTACTTGGCTAATTTACCCTTACTCGTTTTGTTGCTCTTGTTGATGATGACTACGAGCAAGTCCACCCTTGCGGCCAGCCTCACGAGCTCTCTCGCTACCTTTTTTAAAGTGACCGGTGGATGCATGGCCTCCCTTGGAAGCAATCTCATGCTAAAAAAGTAGTGAGCTATTATTATGGTTGTTCTATTCCTTGATGTTCGTGTCATAGAACGTGCCTGTTTTTGCGGATCCATGTTGTGGAAGCCACCCGAGTGGCTGGCATGACCGCCTTTTGCAGCAATGCTCTCGACTTCCTCGTGGGAACGATTTGCGAAATTCCCAGGATTGTTTGAACGGTTGGACATTGTTGAGTAAAAGCTTAAAGTAGTGTTACATGACGAACAAAGAAACATGACCCATTTATTTGATATCCATCTCCTCCATTCACAATGGCAGCGGTCTGCATAATAAAGAACCATCCAACTTTTAGCATGGTCATTGTGCCCAGCAACACATGACACATGCATCACCACTACCTTGTACCTTGAAACGACCGATTAGCCCCTTGTTAAACATCGTGTGTGGTAGCCAGTCATTGCGTGCTTGGTTGACGTGCCTTGACGTCACGGTGCAGCTATTGGGTGATTCACATGTGATATGCGCATAATGGCACATCATGCACCGTAAATGAGAACCTACAATTGGCGTACGCGGATATCATCCTCAATAATGGGTGCCAAATTACCCCGCATCTCAATCCTTAAAACCCTTGTAATCTATCACAAAATCAGACTCAATATAAGAGCGGGCTTGTTGCATACCCAAGCAGCATCAATCATTGTTATCTTCAATATGCCTTCTGGCAAGTCAAACAATCCTGGTAATTTTGCTAATCGACCCCATGAGGAGGTTGAGAGAATTGCAGCCATGGGTGGTCATGCTAGCCACTCGGGTGGTTTCCATAACATGGATCCCAAGAAGCAGGTATGTCATTGAATTGTATCTCACTTTTAAGCCTAAGACCCATTGTTAAACCGGCTGGTCCAATATAATGTAGCATGAGATTGCTGCCAAAGGTGGTCACGCGAGCCATGGGCATCATGGTGGATTTGCCAATATGGATCCTCAAAAGCAGGTAAGTGATACGAGTGGATCAAAAACCGAAAACGAGCTTAGTAGTGATTGTGTGTGTGTGTAGCATGAAGTCGCATCTCAAGGTGGTCATGCAAGTCAAGCCCATCATGGTGGATTTGCATCAATGAGTCCAGAAAGACGAGTAGGTGTCTTTATTATTATTATGGATCTGCTATTAGATACTGATCATTGGTATAGCACGAGATTGCTGTTGAAGGAGGCCATGCATCCACTGGTCATTTCCAAAAAGGAAGCGAGAGAGCTCGTCAAGCGGGTCATAAGGGTGGTCTTGCTCGTGGTCGTCAACGTCGTCATCAGGAGCAAGGTAACGAGTAATGGTGATAGTAAGATAGCAAACATGTATGGGACTCCATGGTCCACTTGTAAATAAATTTAGCCTTGTATATATGTAAACGAGCAAAGGCATATTCCTGCTACTGCTACTATGTCATGCGCTTTGTGCATGGTTTACCAAGATGTTGCCTATGGTATCCAAGACGTTGATTATGGTATCCAAGACGTTGCCTAATGGTATCCAAGCTGTAGCTTTATTCAACCAACAAGAAGAGGAGTACCATCAATGAGATGCTTTTCATGTTGGAGGAATACAACCAAAAAGGGTTACTACTACTTGCGACGACGACAACGAGATCGATGAAATAAGGGAGAGAGGAGTAATACTTTGGGTATCCACATGAATCATGCACACTATAGCCGTCAAAGTTGAAATGGACCCTAGCAACCGCCATTGTTAATTATGTCATCTAATGCGATCTGTGCACGCATTGCATGAGAAAAGATTCCAACTCAGTAGTGGCTCGCTTTGGCTATTCCGGTAGTCTAAGAAGCATCACAGCCGTGTACCGAATTGATCCCCCCTTTTATTGTGTCATATCCCAATGGTAAGGAAGAGGATGAAGCTATACAGGACGAGAATATGGATGGATGGATAGGATAATGAAATGGATGAATGGATTGACGTTGTGGATGAATAGGCTAAGCGCACCAAAAAAGTCGGAATCACCGGCAAGTACGGTACCCGTTATGGCGCCTCTTTGAGAAAGCAGGTCAAGAAGATGGAAATCACTCAGCATGCCACTTACACTTGCACCTTCTGTGGCAAGGTATGACTCAACACCCGATATCAAAACAACGACAACTAAGACGAGTATTGTATAGGACGCTGTTAAGCGTACTGCTGTTGGTATCTGGAAGTGCAAGGGCTGCAAAAAGACCTTGGCTGGTGGTGCTTACACTGTTTCCACCACTGCTGCCACCACTGTACGTTCCACTGTTCGTCGTCTTCGTGAGATGGTCGAGATCTAAGCTATATCTCATGATAATAAAGCGCTCTTTGGATATAACAAAATCATGCCGATACGTTATTATTATCATGCAAAGGTTGGGTGTTTATTCGAATGTGGATTGGGATTGGATGGTATAAATGCTATTGATGCTTTTACTTGTGTAATAGTAGGTGTGTTGTGTAGGGAATAATAGGAAAAGAGGGAGGGGAGCGCGACAAGACCAACCTAAATATCATCCAATTGAGCATTGAACTCATCCAATTGACTCTGCAATTCCTGATTCTTTTGCTTGAGCTCCTCATTCTTCTTTTCTTGTTCAAAGAGTAAACCTTCCAATTGCTGCACCTTTCGTTCGAAATGCTCGGCCTTGACATCCGCTTCACGGAAGCTGTTTCAGGGTCACACATTTCCGTTAGACGATCCTCATATCACCTAATTCCCCCATCCTCTCCTAAAACACCTACTTTTTGGTCGTTTCTCTCAAAGCCTTGTCCGATGATTCAAGTTCCTGTTCAAGGAGAGTAATCTTGCGTTGTGCTGCATCGTTTTCCTTCTTCAAGTCATCATCTTCGTCCTCCAAGCTCTTCAACTGGGTGATCTTGTCTTGTGCCGTTTCCAAGTCTTCAGTCAAGTGCTTGTTTTGGTTGTTCAAGGAAATGATTTCGTGATCGCGGTTCATAACTTCTTCCTCGAGAGCTTTGACCTTGAGTTCCAACTCGTCTGCTCGGGCATTGGCTGCCTCGGCTTCAGCACGAATGCTACTGATTTTCTTCATGGGCATCTATGAGCTCACACTGGACGCGTTCAAAGACGGCATGCAACCTACCTCGCGCAATTTATCCATGGTGATTCAAAAAGAAGGGGGTGGTGTTATCGAAGACAAGTGGAACAAAGAAGAAGAAAGAAAGCTGGAGACAATTCTCCCTCACACGCAGTGAAGCGCCCTTATTTCAAAATGTTTCGACGTGTAGCACGTGCTCTTCAAGCATGCCACCCTACTCTACATGGGCTATGTTCACGTTCTGATGCTGAGACAAGAGACCTTTTTACGGTAATCCATGTGGAGATGTGTTCTTCAGTGCACGGGCCATTGCTGAATAACGTTGTTGTTGTAAAGGGAATTTGCTGCTATCCATTCTGCTATTATCAGTCATCGTGTTCCTAGTGCATGTGGCACCGTGCCACGGATATCCGGTGCCGAGAAAAGCTTGTGCGATATTGTGCTCGCATGACCTCCTCCACTAAAAAACTTCTGTTTAAGGTGTTGCGTCCCTCTCTCTCTCTCTCTTTTTCTCTCTCTCTGATTTATTCTTTTTCTTCTTCCATTCGTGTCTCTACTCTCACTCATGTCAACACCATCATCAGCTACAGCTTCACGTAGCAACAGCACATCCACAGCTTCATCATCCTCCACCACAACTACTACAATCAATAATAACGAGCAGATCAAAACCCTACTTGCGTGTGATATCGATCATCATCAGCAGCAGCATTATCAAATGAATTGGACACCAATGAAGATGTCTCGGCCATCATCATCATCATCATCATCCTTATCCTTGGGCCAATACCTGCTTATCACCATATCATATTTGGCTATCATACTACTCATTGCATTCGTCACCACGTGTCTATTCTGCCTCTTCCTTGCAATCCGATTACTGGATGACATGATCCATACGGTAGTACCAGACCGCTTGTGGGCAATAGCACGTCGCCGGTTGGCTGCTGTGGACTGGGTAGCTGCTCTTAGTCGATGGAGTCTACGTTTAGCAAGTTTGGCAGAGTGGGAAAAAAATCGACGTGCATCATTGTATCCAACATTGAGTAAGCATTTTGCTCATATTGATGGAGACCGCTTGCATACCTTTTTGTTTTCGCTCACGGGATTCCTCTCCTCTTATACCAACCGACGCACAAGCACAAGTAGTAGCACCACCTCTTGATACAACAACAAAACATGCATATATACACTTTTCATCCCCTGAATGTGTTATTGATTAATCACCCATATACCATCTTTAATAATACATTGAAATATTTATACCGTATACGCCATGATGTACTATCTTTTGCCCATCGATAACGACTTTTTTCCTATCAGATGGCTGATGTTACATGTCTCACAAATCGAGATTCCCCCACCCCACTACTACCACCACCACCTACATTCCACAAAGCTGGATCGTGTATGCTCCCTAGATTGAATCAAAGATCGACATGTGTCAGGATGACCCGCTATTCACCCAACATCATGCGACTCGTGTCGAATGGCTTGTAACCTTTCTCCTTCTTGTAGCATGATACAGGTTGGGCTATGGTATGCCGCATATACGGTATTGAGCTATCACTTTCGATACGTCCTCGTTTCTTCAATGATGCTTTCATACCATCGCACCTCTACCACTGATATGCAGATGCATACAGCTGATTAGGCTGTTGTTGATCCATCAAGGACGATGATAAATATTCCAACAATGAGAAAGGGTTGTTTCAGATCCCCTAATCTTAACACAGCCATGTGGATATGTATACAAAGACAGGATAACAGCTATCAGCACCTCCTTCTTCTCGTCTTTTTACAATTATTTTGCCCGCATGTCTTTCTTGGATGCTTTAAAGGAAACATGGGTTGCTCAAATCGATACCATCCTTCATCGACATATCCCTGAACGCCTAAAAGCTATCGAGTCCAGCATATCACCTGAACACAACAATGCAAAAAAGAGACGCCTTAATCTTGACGTGGTTGAAAATAAGGCAATTGAAGAAGCAAGCTATTTGATCCAATACACTGGTCGAGGTCTGTACTATCATTTTTCTTTATCGTTTATCCTGCTAACGCACGTTTATAAAAGTAATAGGATGGACTAGGCGAGAAATGCTACAGCTGGATAACAAAGACGACAATGACGAGACATTGATATGCTGCAAAGGTAAGCACACATAGAACGGAAGAAAACATATGCTCACTAGCAATAGCGTTTACTTCCTAGTTGTTCAAACGGGTGCAAGCAAAGGCGAGAAGGAAAGCAGGGAGATTTTGCGCATGTATGTGGATCACCACACTGAGCGGGCCAAAGCACTTAGGTACACACCCACGCACACATTGAGCGCTTGTCGTATTATCCTTCCCACCACCAACCATCAAGCATTCCCTTTTCTATAACAGCAACAAGAAGGACTCCTCTGACACCGACACACCATGGGAAAGGTATACATCACCATCCTACAACAAGAACGGGTTCCATAATGCTTATCATTATTGCTTATATTTGCTATAGGGCAATCAACGCTGAAAATGACGCTTATGCAATCGAACTGCATCATGCATTACAAAGAATAGAGAATGCATGTAAGAATCATTGATTTCAATATCATGGAGGATGGTCCATTCACACATTTAGCTTTTCAAGATATGACATTTTGGGATGCAGCAGTACGTTTATACAAGATACGACATGGCAGATCGCGGGTGGCATATGAGTAATAATCATCGATCCAATATGCTATAATGTGCCCCTTTCCTTATCAATGTATAATAATAGCCAATGTTTTCCGTCAAGTAATCCAAATGTTGCTACGATTGTCCAGGACTATTTTTTCAGAAAGCTCAAATGAACGTAGAACCAACGCTGTCTTGATAAATCAATATTGAAATTCACGCTGCATAATCAATGATAATGAAGATGTACTTTGGTGGCAACCATGTCCTTATATTTATCATCATGTACTGTTTGCTTAAGAACAATAGGATTTCATCTGGGTACGATGGATTTTATTCGTATGTTGATAAACAAAACAATGGATGCGACAAATCTCTAGTTTGACATCTACCTAACCCAATCCAACACCGTAATCCCAATCCAATCCTGTACCGTACATCTGAAAGAAAGATGATCAACGATCCAACTCGATAACAGCGGCATACAAAACCAGCAGCGTCTGGTACATCGGATTCCCCAGTGATACACGCCATTCCAGGAACGCGCACCTTCCAGTAAAACACATACAATAGTCTCGACCTGCTTGGATCACTATGATGTCTCTGCTATCTTCCATGGGGTTGCTGTATGTCGTCACTGCCATTCAAGCATAAAGTTGCCTCTCACTTAAGAGTCGTGTGCTTCCATTCCGAGATAGGTACAATGGCACTCCTTGATAACAACCACAAACGACCTCTCCAAAGGTGAAATGTCACATTGCTTGGACTTTGCTATTCATTGCTGCACTGCATGTCTTGGGTTGTACATTGACTCTCGTTGTTGTAGATGCACTGGTACTTTCAACGCTGTGGTGAACCAGTGATTAAGATCGGTCATTATCACATCTCAGACA
>NW_026695392.1:0-74443 GCF_029851405.1 Lichtheimia ornata
TGCTTGTATTGCTCGATGGCTGATATGGCATCATCCAATCCCAGCATCACGTGGCCAAGGAACCAACCTGGTCAATTCCTCCCACCCCACATACAATACCAAAGCAATATCCATATTCATATCCATAAGAAGTCGTATGTATTGAAAGCAAGTTGCTACACGTAAATAAAACTGCTTCTATACATTGGCTATCTGCTGTCCACGTAATGAAGGCTGTAAGGCAAGTTGCTGCAAGTAAAGAACGCTGATTGAGGCAATGGAGTCAAAGACCTTGCTGGAATGGATGCTGTTATACTTGGTCGTGGCAGAGGAGTGTGCAAGAGCGTGTGTTGTGTCAAGAGACTCGTGTGTTGTAGAAGAGTGACAAGAAGGCTGTGAACACGCCATGGACTTGCCATTCAGTCAAAGACAATCGGATCAGGGCAGTTGTAGGATTGACATGATGGGTTGAAGCAGGACAATCGTTGGCAGGTGGTAGTTGTATACTTGAATGGGGCAACAGTTGAGGATGGGAGGAAGTGGGAGGAAGATTGGAGTGGAAGAGCTCCAAATTAATTAGATTCTTCTGATGCTTGGATGATGTTTCTGTGCTTGAGCGTTACCCAATCGAATCCTCTCGGATCAAGAAAGTTGAAGGATGGAGATGATGGGCTGGAGCAGGACAATCGTTCGTATGCATTGGATTGGGCAACAATGGAGAATGGGAGGAATGGGCTATCAAGTGGCAGTTTACAAATAACTTACCAATTTGATTCTTCTGATATTGGATGATGTTTCTGTGTTTGAGCATTTTTCAGTCAAATCTCATCGGATCAAGATAGTTGAATGATGGGCATGCCGGGCTGGAGCAGGACAATCGTTCGTATGCATTGGATTGGACAGCAACGGAGAATGGGAAGACTAAGGTTATTAGCTGGCATTTTGAACTATTCCTAAATAGTGTACAAGAATCATGCATCGCCTGTGCTGAATGACTCAAGTTACACAAACACGCCCTCTGCATCTTTTGCTCTATTATAGTTATACTACTTTACATTAAACAAAGACCACTTGTCATATAGCATCACGCTTACAAACATAAAGACGCCTGTATCTCCAAACTTTACAATCAAACGTGGGGTTTTTATTAGAGCAATGTGCTCGGCTTGGCCAACTGCACCTTGGGTGCCAGTTTCACGATCAAGCTTGCCAATCCCAGATTTCGCAATGTCGCCACCAGCCAAACTGGATCCAGGGGTGGTCGACCTCTTCGACGACGACGACCAAAAAATATTTTTTGGGCTGTTTGCGACATTGAACGCGAAACTTTCACACAAGGTGCAGTTGGCCAAGCCGAGCCCATTGCTCTAATAAAAACCCCACGTTTCATTGTAAAGTTTGGAGATACAGGCACGTTTATGTTTTACATATGCTGTAAGCATGATGCTATATGAATAGAAGTCGTTGTTCATTGTCAAGTAGTATGACTACAATAGAGCCAAAGATGCAGAGGGATGTGTCGTGTAACTTGAGTCAATCAGCACAGGCGATGCATGATTACTGGTACACTTTAGGAATAATGGGATGAATGCCAGCTAATAGCCCATTCATCCCATTCACCTTTTTTGCCAGTCCAATGCATGTGAACAATGCTCCTGCTCCAGGCGATCATTTCCATCATTCAAGTTTCTTGATCCGAGCCGATTTGACTGAGCTACGCCCAAACAGCAAACATGAAAATTCTTGAAAGACAGACCCTGCGAATGTCTCCGTCTTTCAAACTTTTGGACGCTCCCATTCAAAATCTTCGAATGAATCGTGAGGTCTTTATAAGAAAAAGTTGATCAGCATGCTCGAGAGCACCCTGCTGACCAATTTTCAAGTTGGAAGTGGGCAACTTCGGGGCGGTGGACCGTCCGCTCTTTTGTTCCCGTCATCCACTATTTGGCCCCTCCCGCATTCAAGACATTCTTAATGAAGTGTATGGTTTTTAAATGAATGAAGTTGATCAGCATGTCCCAGCGAACCTTCTGACAAAGTTTCAGGTTCGAGATGGGGAATCCCAAGGTAATGCATACTATTTCGATAAATCATGAGTCCGGTGCTGACCTGCTTCCCGATCTCCATAGTAAATTCCACCTTACACCCTCCCATCCAATATTTCAAATGAAACATGATGTCTTTTTTAGATCAGCATAATCAGCATGTCCAAGAGCACATTGTGTGAAAGTTTCAGGATCGACAGAGGAAATCTCAATATCAAGAATTGATGTACAGTGTTCATGCATTTATACAAGAGGTGTCCGATAGCTCAGCCTACTTTAATTTCCACTTCTTCCACTCTCAGCCCCTTGCCTCTCCCTCCCATTCTCAACTGTTGGTGCTTTCAAGTACATACAACTACCGCCTGCGAACGATTGTCCTGCTTCAGCCCATCATGTCAATCCTACGAATGTCTTGATCCAAGAGTCTTTGACCGAATGGCAAGTCCATGGCGTGTACACAGCCTGTTCACTCTACCACAACACACGACGCTCTGGATCCTTCTACCACGGCCAATCGTAACAACGTTCATTGCATTAGCTGCTATTGGCAAGGTCTTTACTCCGTTGTGTCAAGTTACTTGCAGCAACTTGCCTTACAGCTTTACTTCAAGTGAGCAGCAGATAGCCATTGCATAGAAGCAGCTTTATTTACGTGTAGCAACTTGTTCAATACATACATTATGCCTATGCCTATGGATATGGATATGGAAGGAATTGGATGTATATGGCGCATGGATAGAGAGTCTTTGTTCTTATGTATCCCTTGTCAGCTTTTCCATTGTGCTTGATGCTACCATCTTGAACGATTCGTGCAAGCCATTATCCTACTTTACACGCTATTCGATGGCAGCTACTATCATCATCCTTTGTGCAAACCACCATGCATATCATTCACCATCACGCCTCGACGTTCATCCATCCACTTTTGCACAATGCACACCCAAAGGATAGCAACTTCCCAATTGATGTATCATTTTCCCCCATCAGAGCAATTCGTTGTACCTTGCAGTCTATCTCTTGTGAGTGATGTTGGATTAAAGAGTTCCTTTATGAATATGAAGCGTCATGTTTTGTGAGTTAGATCTTGTATGATAAGCGATCATTTTATTAGTATATGGCAGGAGAGATGAATGACAGGATGGATGATGATTTATATGACAAAATGATATAGCATAAACATAGTCGCATTGATTTATCTACGCTTAGCTTGGATCTTGAAGCTGTTCTTTTTGACTGCTAGCGTAACAAATGATCGTCGTTCCTTTGCGTCTTCCATCTCTTGAGGAATTGGCTGGATATCATAAAGCTTGACAATATGGGCAATGGATAAGCGCATCTCTTGCTGTGCGAATGCTTTGCCAATGCAGTTTCTTGAGCTGAATACCAGTCATGATGAGCATATCATAAACCTAACATTAACATGCATGCACTTACCCAATACTGTAGGGGAAGAATGCACTGGTATCGGCAGGAATGGAAGATCCTTCAAGCCATCTCTCAGGGATAAACTTTGTGGGTTCAGGCCAATAGTCGGGGTTGAGATGGGCGTGGTAAGAGTTGCAGTGAACAACAGTCTATGTGTGGATCGATTTGTTCAGTCATTGAGATATCGCTCAAAATTGCATATACTCACTCCTTTTGGTACAACAAGGTTGCCACCCAACACGATATCACGATCAGCACGTCGTTCCATGCCATTGACACTAATGGGATCCAATCTCAAGGTCTCGTCGATAACAGCATTAAGATAAGGAAGGCTATAATACATAAATGTTGTCAAAAGAGATGTGGGGTATATGCAAGCAATTAGAGAAAACACTTACTGCTTCAATTGCTCGTGTTGGAAATACTTTTGACCGGGCTCCATGGGGATGGCATCGATTTCGGCACGCAATGCATCCAAAGTATGTGGGTTCTTCAACAACTCATAAATGGCGAATCCAGTGGTATTGCTTGTAGTTTCAGAACCAGCAATCAAAAATAAGACGGTCTCGTGAGCAATAGCTTCGGCAGTAAGGCGATCATCGGCTTCCTTTGCTTGTTGCGTATCGATCAAAATTTGAAGAATGTCATTGCGTCTTGCCTTTTCGCCTCCTTCAATACGCTCGATAATGATCTTTTTCATAAACTACAACATGGACATGGTAAATTAATCCCACGATGATAACAAGCTGAGTTCGCATTGCTACGTACTGCTTGCAATTCATGCACAGCTGACATCACATCACCAAGAGAAAACAATGCTTTGATGGTACCGAGGATGGGATGTGCGATGATCTAAGGGGCTCTTGTAAGAAAATGGCGTACGAAAAGCACATTGTAATGGTATCACGTACATAGGTACCCGTTTCCATTGTCTTGGTGATGTTCCTTGGCACGAGATGGTCATTGCCTTCGAGCATGTTGAATGTACGTCCAAAGGCAGTCTCACCAATGATATCCTGTACGAGTGTATTTTGAAGATCAGAACATGTGTGCTATTCCCATTTGCCGGTATCATGTCAAACCATGCGTACCAATGCAAGATATTGAAGCAACGCCCAAATATCGACGACGCCATAGTCACCAGATCCACGTGTCTTTTCAATGTCCTTATCCATACGACGCAAAAACGCTTCTGTCATATCGGTCATGTAGGGTTCCAATGAATTAAGGTACTTTACGGAAAAGGCAGGGGACACTACCCGTCTCTGTGGAAGGTTATGCAATTAAAATGAGGAGCGTTTCACAGATCGTATCATTTGTTGTGTTACCCGCTGCTTATGAAAATCCTTATTGATAGTGTTGAACATGTTGATTCCGCCATGCACTGCACAAATCGATCGACCTTGTTAGTATACTTCTCCTTTTTCTCGAAAAACAGTAGCACTTACAATGAAGGCGCTCATAGGCAGGACCCTTAGTGAGGTCATCTTTTTGAAGGACCTGCTTAAGCATCTCCTTGCTGGAAACGGATATATGCTTTGGGCCAATTCGCACAATTTGACCATATTCATTTTGCCATTTCATGAAAGAGCGATAGCTAAAGTTCAAGTCAGCATTATCAATGATGGAAGGGATTCTATACGCGGACTTGCCTTGTTCCAGGGGTTTTCTCCATTTTACCCGAGAAGCGAGCATCCACAAACTTCATAGCCAAAGGGCCTGGAATACCACTTAAGGGGCCAAGGAAGGCATCATAAAGTTTCTATCATGATGTATTATGTATTAGTGTTATTGATCTTTGGATGCACAAATCATGCCAATGATGCTTACGGAAGTGACAAGGTAGGTTGCTACAGAGATGGCTGCTACTGCACCCACTTTTTGCAAACGTTCACGGTTGTGGATCGTATCAGTGATATACTGAAGAGAGCTTTCAAAGGTGTTGACGATAGTTTCAGTGTCCATTAGGTCGTGTCAAAAAGTAAAAGTGGGAAAGAAGAAAGAAGTATAAATGGGATTCTCCGCGAAACTGGTCGGTTAAATTTACGGTGAGCAATGGCTGGGGCAATGTGATGCGGTGAGTTTTTCCCCAAAACGATGCAATTGACGCTTACAAAATCCCGCCTTCTCCCTGCTATAACCAACAGCGCCTCATTCCATTGTTCCTTTTTTTGTCCAAGGTGGCTATGAGTGGAAAATAGATGTGCTGTCAACAATGACGTGTATTACTCTATATATGCAAATGCTGCTTATTTGATGGCTACCCCACGTGTACCGCCATTGTCACAACAAAGCTCAGATCACTATATTCGCCACGAGTGATCGGTCCGTAGGTCGTGCCGAAATGCTTGACATAAGGGTCGTTTAGCTATATAGCGTATATATGCGGTATTCCACCGGATCAAATACAACCGCGTTGCCGTGTGTGGCGTTGCATACATCACGCATGTAGTCAACAGATCAAACAATAAAATGGTCATTCTTCAAGTGTACTGTAAAGCTGGGTGAATGTTTTATGATAATAAAGATTGCTGTTGTGAGTGAGTGTGAGTGTGAGTGTGTGAGCGTGTAGTTATAAAGGGCAAAAGGGAGCAAAATGTGAGTTTGGGGAATACGATAGGGGCCAATTAGATTGTATTACAGAACCAAGAGCGAGAGGACAAAGAGAAGAAATGATGCGCAGTGTTATATGATGACAAGTTGGGAGAGGGGGGAAAAAGTTGAGAGACAAGAAGAAAAAAGAAATCTAGACGTAACCCTTCTCTTGAAGGATGGCTCTGGTGTCGACAGGAATAGCATTCCACAGCTGTGATCGAGTAGCATCATCCACACCACCAAGGATAACCTTGAGACTGTTAACAACACGGCCAGTAAGTTCGGGTTGAAGAATATCAGCTGCGAGGACCTCAGTGAAAATCTTAACCAAGCTGGGAATGTTGGCGTTGTTTTGACCCAAGATGCTAGGATGGTTCTGCTCCAGCAATTCCAAGAGATAAGTGTATACGCTGATAGCTTCAAGTTCATCGTAAATGATGGGAAGGGATGCAAACCAAGCCGACAAAACTTCATCCAAAGCAAACTTGCTGCTGTTGTACTTGCAAATCTTGGATACGGCAGAGATGGCATTTTCAGTTACGAACACTACGCTTTCATCACGAGCGTTGGGTGCGTTAATGATACCAAAGAGTGCGTTGAGGGAACCAGCACACACATCAGCGTATTGAGGGCCACCAAATTGACCACACACACCAAGACCATAAGCAGCAGCTTGTCGAACTTCGGGAGCAGGATCTTGAAGAGCATTGACCATGCTTTGCATAAAGTAGTTGGAGTAATTGAAAGAGACAGGACCAAGGTATTCCACAAAGTCGTCAAAGATACATACAGCCCATTGGCGAGCAGCCATGCTGGGGTGGTTAAGGAATTGAACAACCAATGGCAGCAGCTTTTCAAAGTAGGGCAAGAAAACGGCTTGATGGGTCTTGAAGATGGCTTGGAAAGCACGTGCAAGTTCACTAAGAGCATCCTCCTCAGTGATCTCATCCTCCATAGCTTGTTCATCATCCTCAGGATCATATTCGCCATTTTGCTTCTCGGCTTCTTGCAAGGTCAAACGTTCAAGGTACATCTTGAGTTGACCCTCAGCAGCAGTAGTGAAGGCTTCGAGATGAGCGGGTTGCAAAGAGTTCTCACCAAGGACTTCAACACACTCGTAGAAAGTAGAGTACAATTGAGCGAGGAAAGTGATGTCGTCTTCCTTGTTCATAATGTTCATGACCTTTTCAAAGATAGTGTTCCACATGGTTTGCAATTCGTTGGGAGCGATATTGGCTTCCTTTGCATCACGAAGCAACAAGGGAATAAGGGCAGCTGCAGCATGACGTACACCATCGTGGAAGTAAAACTTGAGAAGAGGAAGTGCAATCTCCAAGACTTGAGGAACATAGGGCAAGAAACCAGCACCAAGATCACGTGCATAGCTCACAAGCATTTCAATGGCAGTGTGCTTTTCTTCAAGAACCGAGGTCTTGATACCAATTTGTTGGCCATTGATACCAACAAATTCCCAACCATCTTCGGAAGGATACTTAGCCTCAACATCCTCCTCCTCGGGATCAACAAAGGTGAATTCAGGAGTGACACGTGCGGATTGAAGAAGAGGTGGCATGATGTTGGGGAGATAAGGCAAAAAGTCTTGACCCATCATCTTGCACATACGGGCCCAAGCAGCAAGCAAGTAAGTGGTTTGAATATCATCGGGATCAGTCACCGATTGCTGGATCTCAGCCAAGATTTGGATAAAGTCTTGGGTGTAGGGAGCAAAACCTTCCTTGCCAATAGCGAGACCAATCAATGAAGCACATTCAATAGCACGACCACGCAAGAGGCGATATTGCTTATCAGTGGCACCACGCAAAATGTTGAGGAGGAGAGGCATGATCACGGAGTGATACTTGACAAACTTGTCTTCGGCAGAGTCGGCGACAGTGGCAATGGTGGTGATAGCTTGCTCTTGAACATACACCTTAGAGGTTTGAAGGAGAACCAACAAACGTTCAAAGATAGCATCAAGGTAAGGATCCAAAGTTGCCTTTTCAGCTTCCTCACAAAAGTTGACCATGGCAGCAGCAGCATGAGCTTGTACACGAGGTTGAGAGCTGTCATCCATAACAGGCAAAATGGAAGTGATAACAGCTTGGTGGAAGTTCTTTTGCAAGTAGGGAGCAAAATCGGTAGACATTTGACCAAGAGCATTGCAAGCAGCGTAACGAACACGTGGATGAGGATCCTTGAGGTAAGGCGTAACCATTTGGATAATGTTGCCAAGCTCAGGCTTCATGACCTTGACACATCCCTCAGCAATAGAAGAAATAGCCATCAAAGCACCACGACGTTGTTGCCATTCACCGGATTGAAGCATTTGAGGGATATATTGGAAAGCGACAGGAACGACACCCTTGCCACCAATGGTACGAGCGATTCTATCCAAGGTGCTTTCACCAACCACATAGTTCTCCTCGTTATCATCTTCATCGAGCTATAAGAATAAATTAGACTTTCTCGTCCATATTTTCTCCTTTGCCCTTCCCAATACTTACATCATCAGTGGTGTACCATGATTGATCATCCTCGATATCGGTAAGCATTTCCATAGCCACAGGAATGATCTCACTAGCAAAGTTCTCTTGCTTACGCACCATGCTGGTCTTGGCTTCAGCAAGGGTCAAGAGCAACTCCAAAGCAGTTTGACGAGTACGATCTTCAAAGGTCTTATCCTTGGCAATGTTCACCATGACGGATAACAAGTTGGGCAAAACAGGCTTGAAAAGAATAGGAGCGCTGTCAGCGAGTTCAATAAGCACCATCAAGCCATCGACCAAAGTTTGATCATCGTGAGAAGCGACAACAGGGCCAAGAGTCTATCACTTAAAGATTAATTACTGCTTTCTTTCCTCCACTTTTACTACTCTCTTATTACCTCGAGCATGTTGGGCATCAAAGCACCCATAGCCTTTTGCACTTGATCATCGGATTGAACAATGTAAGCAGCTGCAGCCTTCATTGATTCCAAGCGGACCTGAAAAATACAAAATCATGGGTTAGTTTTGCCTACACCAAAAAGACCCGGAGAAAAAAAGTGCAACTTACAGATTGGCTTTCGGCATCAGTAAGGCTGGTGAGGAAAACATTCTTGAGGGTATCGACATGCTGATCAGAAATCAAATCAGGGACAGAGGCAAAGATACGGAATGCGGATTCACGATGAGCAGCGCTGGGTGCTTGACTACATTCAAACAAGGCCTTGAGAAGTGCTTCCCATTTGACTATAAACCAATATTAGATACCATCACCATCCACACAACAACGCATACTCACCATTTGTTTCCAAATCCGTCTTTGCCACTTCAGCAATGGTATCGGCCACTTTGTGTCGAGTGCCTTGATCGGTTTCATTGGCGAGGGCCATCAAAAGAAGTTCCTTGACACTGTTTCTAGTGTTATCCTGGATCATTTCCCAAAGGCGAGCATCGGGATCAGTAGCCGAAGTGAACTGCTTGAAAGCAAGACGACGCAAAAGGACACTGCAATGCGAACGCAACTAGAGACATTGACCATCACCACCCACATGTTAATAAACATGGTTATCGTATCCAAACTCTTTTTTACCTGCACTTCAGGGTTCTGGGCAACGAATTGAGCCAATCCGACAAGCAAGAGATCTGGTTGTTGCTTAACCCATTGATCATTGAGCTGAGTCTCTGCGGCAGATCTATAGCGGACACGAACGGGAATAAGATACCGAGTCGATTTCTACGGCTCTTTTTTCTTCAAAGTTACCTCTGAGTATTATCAGGAGATAATAAGCTCGTCAGCACAGGTGCCAATTGCTGAAGGGCGTCCGCAGGAACTTCCATATTGAGCTTCGGGGGGGAAGTAAAACAAAGAGGTGAAGAGAGTTTTGTAAAAATGCGACCCAGCGCCTTAACCTTTCAAAAAGCCACAAGTTTTGTCACACCGACATCCTGCGCACGTGGCTACACTCTATACACGTGACTCCCATCTATGCATAACAATGAAATGGATAGCTGTCTTTAAAGGAACACCTTCCCCTTGGATCTCATTTATACAAGCATGCAAACGCACACACTTTTTATTGGTATCCATTCATAATAATAAAGAACTATCCACTTTTACAAAACACTTTGCCGGGTATAACAAATCCATGATCATCGTCCTTGGGATCCAATGCCACAAATGCAGGTGAAACGGTAAACATGACAATGCCTTCTGGATCACTTTTGCTCGATGGTTTCATCATCGTTTCATCAAAACGAGCCACACCTTCTTCAATGCTTGGGCAAAACACCTTGATTTCCTGTCCCTTCATGGCAAGATTGAGCTTGGCTGCACGAGACACAATGCTATCCACCTTTTTGCGTTGGCTATCGCCATCCTTGATACGAGGGTACATTTCTGATAGTTGATCGAGAATCGTGTCGACAATGGTAGCGAGGGCTTTATCCATGTTGGCCTTTTCATCATCACCAGGTTGTCTCACAACGAGTGCACTCACTTGTTGTCGTAGCCGATTCGCCCAATGTGAGTTGCGTTCCTCAATCCAATCGCTTAGTGTCTTAAAAGTGTCATTGATGGATACACCGGCATGAATAGGCTGATCAAAGAGCTCGCTGCGGAGAATTTCCATGACAAACTTTTCCGTAAATAGAGTAAGCACACCAGGGTCCAATCGTTCATCATCGCCGTCATGGCTTAAAAAGCATTGTCGAATATCATGTTCTCGATGCTGCCAACGTTTCAATACAAAAGCAGTGCCACCCGATCGATCCATCTTTGACTTGAGACCCATGCAAAAGTTGTTGAGTTGACTTGTCAAATGAGTGATCTCATATTGAATGGTTGATAGGTCGTCATCGGTAGGACGTATGCTGTGTAACCATGAGTCCAATGTCCTTAACATTCTTCATACCACCACCACCACCACCACCACCACCATTCACACACACACACACACAAACAACCCACCTGCGCACATGGTCATAGAATCGGCTCTCCATCTTTTTGTATTCAGTCTTCTTGGTCTCAAGCTCGGCCACCACCAAATTATAAGCTGATTCAAGACGTTCATATCTCCCAAGTTGGTCTTCCATAGCTTGCAATGCTTGCTCCTTCTCCTTACGCGTTGTCTCTTGTTCCTCGTTACGTTCTCTCTCCATCTTTTCAATAAATGCTTCTCGTTCACTGTGCAGCCGTTCCATTATCTCCTTGTGTATTTGAAGTGACTCGGTCAAGGTGTTGATGACAAGGTCCTTGTCGGAATCAGAGTCGCCTGCAATCTCGATAGGTCGAAGCGACTCTCCCTTCATGTCATAGTGCATGAGCTCATGAATGGAAAGGTGACGAGTGCTTGATGAAGAAAAAGAGTGGGATTCTCGTTCACTGAATGGCGTCGTGTCAGCTGTGGTCATGTTGAAAAAGAGCCAAGAAAAGAAGAGTGAGGAGGAGCATTATTAAAGTAGACGCCGATATCATAAGTATATATCAGTAAGGGGGATTGGAAAGGGATGCATTGCTTTGGTAGTCTCCTAACTGTTTTCACCCATTTATAAAACTGTGACACTCCTTGGTCATTGTTTATTGTTACTATTTACATACAAGCATTGGATGATGATGATTTACATGTTCTTTTCTTCACCCTCTTCCACAATTTGACGGACGACTTCTTCCTTCTTTGAAGTATTAAAAGCGCTCCTAATCATTTGAAATCAGCTATACTTTCTCCTTACTTCCATATTCATCATTACAAGTACTATTACTTACTCTAGTATTCCTTTCGAGGGTCTCTCAGCGGTACCGGTTTGAGATCCAGTGGGCGTGGTAAAGACATCGAATGCTATGTAGAAAATGAGTACCAGCAAGATAATAAAAAATGGCTCCTTCTCCCACTTACATTGAACAACATCGACCAATGGAATAGATTTATCTTTGCGCCATTTTGATACTTCTCCGGGATTGGTAAAGACAAAGAATTCTTGATCATTCTCGCTCTTGTAAACGACCTTGGTAGCTGACATTGTGTTGTTGTGTATTCTTCTTGTTGTTTAATAAGAAAACTATTGTCTTGGGGGAAGATTGTACTTGGATATTTATATTCTGTTTCATGCCGTTTGACGCATGAATGACATCACTTTGAAACAACACGCACTTTTTACACCGACAACCCATCATGGAATGCCCGATTTCTTTACGTTTCTTTACATGCCATACCATGATGCAATATCCTACTACTTCAAGCTCCTCATGAGACCACGCTATCATGCACAACCATATCCACTCAACATACTACTATGATCAATTCTGGAAAGCAAGGTCTTACACTATTCAAGAATTTCCGACACCAAAGACTTGGTTCGCGTTGTTTGCTGGCTTTGGCCACTCATTTTCGGAGAACCGACTATCGATGTCAACAGAAGCAACCTACCAAAATAAGTTAGGTGTGCATGACCATTGAATAGATTTCACGTTCCTACCATGGATCCATCAGGGGACTAAAAATCTGTATGATAGATTAGGCTTCAACCTCATCTACGCGTCTGCATCATGAATTAGGACATACCTATGTCACCTACAAGCGGTGGATTTATCAGCTGTTGACTTGACCACTTTATCAGATCGATCCATCATGACAACAACTCCCACGCCAACTCACATACAAAGAAGGCTGTTGTCACCCAACGCTATCATACGCTCTTTCTTTCTACTTGTATTCGTATCATCATCGACGACCTTTGGTAAGTCTCAAGGATAGTCCTTATGTGATTCCCAAAATGAGGGTACTCATGATGCATTCATCTTTGTTTTCATCTATTATGTATGTAGGTCACTTCTTTGCTTTACCTCTGGGTGTGCTCATTGCTGCGTAATGACATTTGACTGTGTTTCTTGATGGATCCTTGTGGTAGGTATAGCGATCTTTTCTATATCCCTCTTCGTTTATATATGGATACGTACATGTCATTAAAAGGATGCCTTGTACATTTATTAGCAAAACGTAACCACAATCTATGGGAAGTTTGGGACTCCTTTGTGGGTGATATCCATATCGCCTATCGTATAAGGACGTCATCCAACAAGATCGCGTCACTGCAAGGAGCTGCGGCAGCCATTGCAAGCAATCCTTCCCCCAAATCAGCTGCGCAAAACTCCCAGCTTGAAATTGAGAGCTACCTATGAAGATGACATGATAAGGAAACAATCGTTTGCCAATTGTAAGGATATTGGATCATTCTTCAAACGATAGCCGTTCTCAAGATCGCTAAAGCCAGCAGTTTTAGCAGGGAAAATCCAGCTGCAGCCAACTGTCCAAAAATGGCCGTGGTCCTTTTTAGGAAGTGGAGGCGGTGTTGAGGTGCCAGCGTTTGCTGGCGCTTTGCTGACGCTTCCCACCAAATATGGTAAACATGGAAATCTGTTGCCAGCGGCAGCTGCAGCCGGCCTTTTCAATCATGAGAACGGCTGATATCAGCAAGCAGTCAATGCAATGAAATGGTGGATCAATATACAACGCTGCCATTAGAGTCATACGTTCAAGAACTGGTAGCATTGACACACATCCTTATCATTTGCAAGAATCAGCACAGCACCATTGCCGAGAGGATATTTACGCATATGAAGATCAATATATGTACACATCACATACATGAACGATTTGGCAACCCCCAACCGTGAACGCGTCATTATAGCCTTGACCAATATGTATCGCAGTATGACCTACGGCGAAAGCGTATTATCATGGGCATCAATAATTTGTAAGTGTGGTACTTGCATTATGGTGATATAGCTAATTTTTCTGACTCTTGTCTTTTAAGGATCCAAAAGCTACCAACCTCACCTTTCAATGACTTGAGGTCCATATCAGAAATCGAACTGTGGAGCACGTACTTTGATCCGATGCTTTCCGTGTTGATCAGCGATTCCGTTAAGTTGATAGCGCCGAGCAACTTTGTCCAATTAAAGACCCCACGTTTGATTGTAAAGTTTAGAGATACAGGCACCTTTATATTTTATATATGCTGTAAGCGTGATGCTATACGAAAAGAGGTCTTTGTTCATTGTCAAGTAGTATGACTATAGCCAAAGATGCAGAGGGACGTGTTTGTGTAACTTGAGTCAGTCAGCACAGGGGATGCATGATACTTGTACACTGTTTAGGAATAGTTTCTAAAATGCCGGCTAATAGCCCATCCCTCCCAACCACCTTTGATGCCCAACCCAATGCATGTAATCGATAGTCCTGCTCCAGCCCATCATCTCCATCATTAAACTTTCTTGATCCGAGGAGATTTGACTGAAAAACGCTCAAACAAAGAAGTATCATTTATCATCAGCTCAACTCATTTTAATTTCCAGCTCTTCCACTCCCACGTTATCTTCTCTTCCTCCCATTCTCAACTGTTGCCCCATTCAAGTATACAACTACCACCTGCAAACGATGGTGCCGCTTCAACCCATCATGTCAATCCTACAACTCTCTTGATCCGATTGTCTTTGACTGAATGGCAGGTCCATGGCGTGTGCACCCCATTACAACACCCGCGTTCCTTGACACTCCACCTGCTCTTGTACAATCCTCGACCACAATCAAACGTAACAGCATTCATTGCAGCAGTTGCTATTAGCAAGGTTCTTTACTCCAATGGCTCAAGCTACATGCAGCAACCTGCCTTTGCAACCTTTTTCACGTCAACAGCGGATAGCCATTATATACAACAGCTTTATTTACATGTAGCAACTTGCTTCAATACATACGACGTCAATGGATATGGATATGGATATGGATACTGCCTTTCTTTGATGTATGAGATGGGAGCAATGAATGTATTGACCGGTTTGTTGGCCCATGCGTCATGTCTAGTTTGGATGACAGCACTTCAGCCACCAACTATGCCGCAATACAAGCAATCTTCTGCTGGTTGAGCTGCGATGGAAAATCACCCACAAGGAGAGAGAGCAAGGGCCACATGCAAAAGGAAGCATGTCAGCAGCAATCCTTGGGGGGTTGTTTCAAACAACGTATTGGGTCTGGAATGGTAATGGTGGATGGTTGGGTGCAAATGAAAATCATGGTGATTGTCGCACTGTCAGCAGTAACGTTGGATCATATCACATGGCTACGGCAGAGGATGTGATGGATTGGATTGGTATTGAGGAGAGGTCTTATACATATCTGAGCCATGAGTGATATTGGGATCTTGAGTCAATGCATGCAGCAGCTATTTTGCAATTATGGATGCATCATAATGCCATCAAGGCCAATTGTTTGAGACGTATGTGTGCCTCGGATGGCAGTCATGACTACGGCGACTATGATGGATGAAGACAACCATGACAAGGTAGCAAGAAGCATCATTCTTCGGATACTTGCTGTTATCTATGTAGCTTATTCCCTTCTTATTGTTGTTTGTGGATTATAAGTTAGACGATGAGATAATAAAGGTGGCTCTGTGATCGGTCTTGTAGTAAGGATAAGCACTCTATTTTTCATCTGGATCAAGCGCAATGATGATGCATCTCGCAAAGGCTACTACAGCAACTTAATGATTGATGTGGGCTGCTGTTCCACTACATGATTTCAACAACATTGTGTCTTAGTTGCAAGATAAAAGTAGAGACTTGGTTACATACACAACAATGCATGGAATGAAACTTGGTAATGATGACATCGATACACATACCACGACAACATTGATAGATAAGATGAGCACACCATAACAACATCACTTGGCTCATGGGTTATCATTTTCAATTACATACAAGATCAATCAAATGCTACTTGATATTGTAGTGCGTTGTATCAAACATGCAAAGACAAGAATAGATGTTTAATCCAAGAACATGGTTTATTGATTACAATACTAGAATAAACAAGTAGCTGTTGGTTTCCTGAAGCCAAGGCTAAAGTACTCACAGGGATGACCAACGAGAAGGTCGCTACTCAACCATCCCCAACCTCTACCTGTAGGCACCAATTCCAGGTCGACGAGGCCGCTTGTACATGCCACTTTAAGGTGCCGGGACTTGACGCGCCAAAACCTCGTTTGGAAGAAACCATGCTTGTGTCTTTGAGATAGAGAAAAGTGTAGCATGTTTTTGGTGAGCGAGAGCAAATAGGTGAAAGAATACTTATCTTCCCTCCTAGTTTCCTTCCAATGAATCCTTTGGCATTACCCAAACAAGAGCCACTTGTTGGTATCTTTGGATAGCGGTCTTTTATTAATGCACCCTGGACACTGCTACCGGTCTGCATTTCGTCCTCGGCCAAACGCCCATACAACACGCCGACACGTAGTGGGCAGCCAGTTTACGAGGAATGGCCAACATCCTTGCTACCTCCGTATCAAGATCTGCTGGGATTCATGGAAGCCTTGTGTGGAAACCGGGCTGGTGAGGGGCGGCAAAGAGTTTCCAATGCACACCATTAGGTCCCCCAAGTCGCTGCAAACAAGGCACGGTGAGCATTACAAGCAACGCAACGAAAAAATAGAAACAACTTACTTTGGCCAAAACATCGTGATAGTGAGAAAAGCACGCACGCCATGCGAGTCGATCGATTGAGTTGAGAGGGAAAAGGTGGAGGTTGCCAGGGTGATCCGCAGTAATTTGTCTCTCGTCGCGACGCAACGGAACTTCAAATTGAGCGGGGTCTCCATGGACCCCACACCTCATAATGGCTAAGGCGCCAGACTTTGATTTTCGCGGCTTGAGTCGGGAGCTTCCACACAACACCACTTGCCCCAAAAGTCATAACGTGTTGTTCTTGTATGGCTATGAGGAATATGGTTGCAGTAAAAGTATAGGTTATTGAGGAATAAAAGCATCGTTAATATACATCATCATCGTGTACTACTGGTATTATTGTTGATCCAGCATTTATTTCTTATTTGTATGCTAGACCCTGATAGAGCCAAACACGCAGACGGTTGTGTTTGTGTAACAAAGCCGAGAGAAGGATTTGAAGGGTCAATCCTATTGGGTAGCGAATGCATGATGGTGTCCATTTGATGCTTTTTAAGATGGCACTATGGTAGATCGATCTAAGCAATATTATTAAGAATGTATTCTTCCGTGAGAACTCGGCAACATCGGATGACAGAAGCAGCAAGGTTGATGGTAATGTTTTTGACGAGTGGGTGTCACGTGAACGACGCCAAGGATTCCAATGTTATGAGGAGAAAATGGTGAGCGAAGAAGGATGGTCGCTTGAACATTGCGAGTTGAGAGCTCATTATTGTGAGGATTGGTTGATGATGACTTTTAAGGGCGAGGCATGAATGATTGCATGATTCTTGACACTGACCTTGTATACTAGTGGTGGCTTCTGACGCTATTCTTTTCGCTTCATTTGGTATTCAACAAAATCATTTAATGGCCTTTGGCATAGGCTCTTTTCTTGAAGTATATTCTAGCAACTATATGAATGCGAAACATCTACAACCTCTTCAAAACGGTAAGACATTTCATCTTTACTCTTGCATCAGCATCAATTTTAAGTGGTTACGGCAGCGATTTTGATTGGCTGTGGATGGGCCTAATGCTGAAATCACTGCATAGCATGATGTCAAGAATGAAAGGAAGATTGTGTTTTGCAACAACTATGGAGATAGCATTGATAAGGAGCGTATGCATTAGCTTGAGGAATAATGACACTAGACCATGTACGTAGTTTTGGATTGTGTCGCCAAGCACCATGATGGTCGTGCGCTCGTGCGCTGTGCATCGTTTATGCGGAGTGATTAAAGTTCAATGTTGCACTATGCTTAGGATACCCATCTTGCTGGTTGTTGTGTACGTACCCATTTTCCAACCCTGTGAGTAGATTCTTGTGTGATGGATACCATTCACACCCTTTGATGTAATCTAATGGTTATAGTTGACGTGTTGACATATCATGGGAAGGACGAAGGTGAGAGTGTTCACGCGATACAAGTGGCACCGTGGATAACATGTGGGTACACAGGATCTGGGCACTAGCATCGGGATATACAGAAACAGTAAAAACGACAATTTTGTTGTTCTACTCCACCAGATCGACCTTGCAAGTGTCTGTGTCATTGTATACATCAGGCTGGATGCATGTTACATAAAAGAGAGAGAGCCAAGAATGTTGACGCAACAAGGCACGGCGATATCATGACGATGCTGCTGCATTGTAAGATTACTACTTTGCCCACATGGACGTGCTCCTTCCTTTGTTGTGTATATGTGCATGTGCAACCATTCTGGGAACACCCCCTCATCATAGATACATACACTTACGGAGAAAAGTGAGATGGGGGGCAAAAGGAGAGCTGCAGCTGTAAATGACGTGCAGAAAATAGAGGCGGGCTTGTTGTTTTGTTGGATGTCTCCTTGGCAACAGCAGCAGCAGCAGCACTACCAGTAGTAGTAGTAGTATTAGCAGCAGCAGCAAAGCAGTAGCAACAACAACAACAAATCCTATTGGCGGGAGGTTGTGATAAAGCATAAGGGAGAATAGGAAAAAGGAAGGGGCCCCGTTGTTGTGTAATGGGATTTGTGTATCCATTTGTACTAAGTACACTCTCTTTGACGATGACAGCTCTCTCTGAAATAATTGGCCTTGTGCTCAGTGTTCCAAAGACGATGGGCCACATGTCTCGTGCACTGCCGATCTTGATGAGCAGCTGCTGTGTGTGGTCATATGGGAAAAGAATGCAGCAGCAGCATTTTTGAGTATGACTATAAACTTGAACTTGGTGTACTCAAGTAGTAGTTATAGTAAAATGTGGGTTGTTGTAGCACGATCCAGGCCCTTTGTTCCCCCCTTTGTCTTTTTTTTTCTTTCTCATGCTGGTTGTGTGATGGCAGGGCAAAGCTGCGGACGAGCCATGCCGGTTTGCTCATCCCGCCGTTGTCACGGGGCCACTTTTTTTGATTGTTGTATGTGCGTTGCAGCATACCATCATTATCACTGCTATTGCTTACAGCTTGCTATTACTATTACCACCCACTCACACACACGTCTTCCCCAGCTAAGCTAATATTCACCCTTTCTTTTCTTTCTCTCGTTCTCTCGCTCTCTCTCTTTTCCTCCCTTTTTCTCTCTTCCTCTCTCTTTTATTTTACACACACTCTCACATTCACATTCACATTCACTCTGCCTCCTCCATTGTACATTGCAATTCCATCATGACACCAGCCGTCTCTAGCTGGCAGCCCCAAGACCAGAGCTTACACGATCTACTCATTCTACTGCGGGATGCATTTCGTTCCGACAATCGAGATCAGCTCATGCTGCAGCAGGTGGGTTGTAGTATAATGATACATGTATTGTTCTCTTTCACACACACACTAAATGTACTACTTTGATATAAAGCGCCTGGCATCGTTTAACCGAATTCCAGAATACAACTCGTACCTTGCACACATCCTTACTCGTATGCCACAACAGGAAGCGTACACACGGGCCATCGCGGGGCTTACGCTCAAGAACAATATCCGCTCGGTATTCAATGATATTCCGCTGCCTGTTCTTGATCATGTCAAAGCATGTTGCATGGAAACGCTTCACAACCCAGATCCTGATATCAGCGTACGAAGGACTGTTGCCTCTGTCATCACTGCCATTGTCACAAGAGCTCATCCACATAATTGCAACGACATTTTCAACCACTTGTTGGAGGTCCTTACCAATACTACTGATAATCCAATCGCAATCGAGGTAAGTATTCAACCTTGTTGTTGTTCTTGAACATAGTATACTTAGCCAATGGTTGTTGTTGTAGATGGGATTGGATACACTTGCCAAGATATGTGAAGATGCACCACAAGAAATGGGAACGCATGACATGCTTGATCAAATGATCCCAAGAGTTATCCATTTCGTTCGCCATGCCAACGATCCAAAATTGAGGGTACTAGCAATGACTGCCACCAACCAATTCATCGTCACCACGCCACCAGCACCAGCTCTTGTACGTCATATGGATGAATACCTTTCAGCACTTTTTGCCTTGGCTACCACCAAAAACACCAATGATGATACACGCCAACAGATTTGCCACGCTCTTGTCAGCATGCTGGAATCATGTCCTGAGCGATTACAATCGTGCATATCAAGTGTGATTGAATACATGGTGTATTGTACGCGCGATGATAATGAGACCATTGCATTGGAGGCCTGTGACTTTTGGATGGAGTATTGTAACCTTGTACGGTTGCGTGGACAACTGTTGCCTCATATGGATAACGTGGTTGCTGCACTCTTGAGTCGGATGGTGTATTCCGAAGCCGATTTGTTAATGATGGAAGATGACGACGTTGATGCTACCACTCCAGCCAATCAGCAGCTTATCGACCCATCCACTGTACCACCACCTCCTCCTCACATGGCACAAGATGACAGCAATAGTGCAACTGACAGTGCAGATGAAAACGCCATCGATCACCATGATGAGGACCAAGATGATGGAGACTTGGAGGATGATGAATTCTATTCCGAATGGACTTTACGCAAATGCAGCGCTGCTTCTCTTGACATGCTATCCACCACCTATGGTCCACCCGTGGTATCGGCACTGCTTCCACATCTCAATGGCCGCTTGACAAGTGATGATTGGAAAGAACGTGAAGGTGGCATTTTGGCGTTAGGCGCTGTAGCTGAAGGTATGGATGCTCATATCAAATCACTCTACAAGTTGTCTTTGTTAACATCCTAACAACAGGTGGTATGCAACATTTGGCACCCCATTTACCTGAAATGATTCCTTATCTTATCCAATGTTTGGAGGATCCAAAGGTAATTGAATGCAACGAGGGAAAAAGAGAGAGAGAGAAGAAGAAGAAGTAAAAGGAAGGATGGTGAGAGAGAAAGAAAGAGAAAGCGAATGAAAGGGAAAAAATGAGAAAGGGGAAAAAAGACAAAAGACAAAGAGTTGCCAAGTGATTGGTTCACGGCGATTGCCAAAGAAAAAGGAGCAAATGTTTACTTGTCGAAATGTAATAGCCTCTGGTCCGATCCATCACGTGTTGGGCGCTCGGCAGGTTTTCAGTGTGGTTTGTGGAGCAAGCTGCAACACCAGAAGGACGGCGTTCATTCTTTGAACCTTTGCTATTCAATTTGTTACGGCGCATCCTCGATCGTAATAAGCGTGTTCAAGAAGCAGCATGTTCAGCTCTTTCCACTCTCGAAGAAGAAGCCTCTATGGAGTTGGTGCCTTATCTGGAGCCCATCCTTGTCAATCTCACAACAGCCTTCCACACGTATCAACACAAGAACTTGTTGATTCTGTACGACGCTCTCGGAACATTGGCAGAATCCGTTGGAGCAGCTCTCAAGGAACCCAAATGCCTCTTTATCATGTTGCCACCCTTGATTGAAAAGTGGAATAGGCTTTCTGATCATGATGCTGCACTTTTTCCTTTGCTTGAGGTGAGCCTAGTAACAATGTACATAATGAGGCAAAACCAGTTTGCTAACGAACGAGAGGTGTGACGGGATGGTAGTGTCTTTCTTCCGTTACCACGGCACTCGGAACTGATTTTGCGCCCTACGCTGAGCCCGTGTTTACCCGGTGTGTCAAGCTTGTAGCCACCACCCTTCAACAAGTCTTTTTATCTGATCAAAATCCTGATGAATATGATCCACCTGATGTCGATTGTATTGTGGTGGCTCTTGGCTTGCTATCAGGCCTTGTTCAAGGTCTTGGCCATTTGGTGGAGCCTTTGATTGCCAACTCGAATCCCCCATTACTATCCTTACTAGCCGTATGCGTACATGTAAGTACATGTCCAATCAACTAAAAAAAGAACAATGTGCCTCACACGCACATACATGCGCATTGTTTATGTAGGATCCAGTGTCCGAAGTGCTGCAAGCAACAAATGCATTGATTGGTGATTTGGCCATGGCGTGCTTTGACAAGCTTCGAGCCTTTCTTCCTCCCATTTTGCCAGAGCTCATCAATCAAATCAGTGCTGATGCCGAATTTTCAGCTGCATCGATTAATGCAGTATGGGCTATTGGCGAAATTGCGTTAAGATGGGACCCTGCCGACATGCAACCCTTTGTGGAACCTATCCTCCATAAGCTTTTGCCACTGTTTATTCATCCAGAGATCCCTGAAGCATTACGAGAAAACATTAGCATCACTCTTGGTCGTCTTGGTTACGGTTGCCCGGAAATGATAGCACCCTATTTGGCTCAATTTCTTGATCCTTGGTTACATACATCATTGGCATTGCGTGAAGATACGGAAAAGGATACGGCCTTCCAAGGCTTATGCAAAATGGTCAAAATGTACCCACAAATTTTGGCAGCTGAAGTAAGGTGTCACTCGTATCACGTTTGAAGAACGTACACTGATTCAAGACATGTAGCAATTCTTTTTCTTGTTGCGAGTAATTGGCGGTTGGCAGAGACCATCCCAGCATTTGGAGCAATCATTCCGAGAGGTATGTATACATGTGTGTGTGCGAACGTTTTATGATTATTAAGCTGACTAATGTCGTATGGAAAAAGATCCTGGAAGGATACAAGAGCATGCTTCCCAAAGAACAATGGCAGCAAGTTTGGAACAATCTTCCTCAAGAACCTCAAAGGTCGTTGTCCCAACGATACAATTTGATGTTGTAGTTTTATACCACCTCCTCACAAAGTTACCCCTCTCATCTCTTGCTTGTTATAACCCTCTATCTATTATTACCCCTTGCTGTCATGTGTGTCTATTGTAATAACAAAATCTTATTCAATCGATTTTTGACTGCGGCGTTTACTATCATTATTGCCGCAGCAGAATGACATGTACCCAACTCGGCCAATGATCTCATTTTAGACATTTGACACCGCAGCACGTCCAATCTACCCCTTCATGCTGCGGTAGCAACAACTGCGGTAATTACATATAAATAGGGCAGCCCATTTGAAGTCATCAATTATTCATTATCTACTCATACCAATTCATTTTACCATCAACATGACAAAGACGTCGAACAACGAACCGCTCGTCTTGGCATTTGCCGAAACATTCCACCACCACAACAATGATCCAATTCCTGATTTGGATATGGACGCCATGTTCCCACCTTTATTGTCGTCTCGTCAACAACAACGAAGCACATCACTGTGCCACACCAACACAAACATTGGCACGTCAACATTCGTTCAAGTTGCATCCCATTGTGCTAGTCGACTCCATGCTCCTCTCAAACAATCCCAGTTTCGATCAGGACTTGAATCACAAAAGTACAACACTACCACCATGACACGCACACAAGCCAACGCCATCGGTCAAGTCAACGACAATGTAGATCCTTTATGGGAATACCATGCACGCAAAGAAGAAAACGTTCTCAAGACACTTCGAGATAATCGTCGTATGAAGCAACATAGACAAGAGCTCAGTGACAGGCTTTTGCGACGTTATGTGCGACTTGCTTGCAAGGATTACAATAACGACGAGGATGATATTTCAGATGATTCCCCCACTGCTATCAAGCTCAAACAAGAGGAACGACTCAATGAATTGCTGCAATCCTTGCCAAAACACTACTTTGCTCCAGGAAAAGATATGTCTCGCGTAGAATATGTTAAACATTTAATGTGCAATGTACAGGAATAAATATATATCTTGTGAGCAATCACTTTTCCAACAAAGAAAAAAGTACAACGTTTTAATCAATCTTGACATTTTGATATATCCTGCGTACAAAAAGCGTTGCTGCAGAATGTCCCACGAAGCCTAAATTTTGGTTTAGATGAGTATCGAGAAAGAGAATACATACATGTCCTTGTCAACTTACCTAGCATACAGAACATGCCCAATGCTATCAGCGCCGTATAACCAAAGTAAAAGCTCGTCTGAAACATGCCAGTCATCCTAAAGAAAAGTAATTAGGAGATCACACCCAATTGCTTGTCCATGTCAACTTACTTTGTCTTGGCGAAAAAGTAATATACAGAATAAAGATATACATAAAGAGAAGTCGATGCACATGTCATGAAGCTGAGCCAGTGCCTGATAAAGAAAAATGATTAGAATTGCTTATACGTAAGACCCGTTGATTACTTACCATCGATGATCCTCCGAGTTGAGAAGGAAATAGGTGCTTACAATGGCCACGCATGCACTGACAATGAGCAGGATAATGAAAACCAGCAACATGAAACCATAGACATAGTAAATCTTGTACGTCCAAAACGAGGTGAAGATAAAGTACATTTCGATAAAAATGGATCCAAATGGGAGAACACCACCCATAGCAATGATAACCATAGGTTCAGCATACCACACCTTGTCAGGGATGGGGCGTGGAATAGGATTGACCCGGCATGGGAAATCAGCCTTGCTACCCCAGTTGCGACCAATGATAGCACCAAGCAGTGTCAATGGGAAGCACAAGAAGATCCAAATTGCTGCCATGGCCAACTACATTGACTAAAATTAGCCGAACTTGCTTCATGAATCTTTTCAAAGCACACACTTACAATAATGGAAAATGCAATGGCACGCGAACTTGAGTAGTAAATGGCGACGCTGTTGATGTAACCACCGATAAGGAACACAGCTCCTGGCCAAATGGCAGCCGTAAGCAAGACATTACGCACCCAATCCTTGCCTTAATTATAAATGTTAGTTGCCGTCATTTCTTAGCAGCTCTCTTTCACTTACCACCATAACGAGCATAATAACGTGCACTCGTGTAACCAGCAACTCCTGATGTCAATGCGTAAAGGAAAATGGTGGCCGTCAAAATGGTAGCACGTTCTGCGTACAAGTCGCCCATGATGGTATAAAGGATCACAACACCTGACAAGATCACCAACTGGCATCCAGTACCCATCAACGCCGACATGAACATGAGCCGAGGAGGTTGTCTGAAAACATCACCATGTACTTGTTTCCATCCATAATCATCACCAAGATCCCGATCCTGATATCCATCATAATGAGCTTCATCTCATTTCCTCCCTCCCTTGGATACACTTACGAAATCATCCAATCCTTCCTCACGGTCATAGCGTGCATAGTCTCGTTTGATTGTGCGTAATAAAATAACAGATACTAGGCCCGTCAAGAATAGCACCATCATGAATGAGCTAAAGATGGATAACCAATGCACCTAATCATAACGTCTTAAAACTTGGATCCATTTTCCCATCTCTTTTGGCTATACCTTATGTTCAAAGAAATCGGTCTCCAAAAGACGTTGGAAGCGGTTATCAAAAGTAACATCGGTAGGTGTCCATTCGACTGAATAAGTAAACTCGATATCCATTGACTGTGGGCTGGTAGGTAATTCAACAGGGTTGCCATATTCCAATTTGACATGAATAATCTAGGGAGGGGTTTACATTAACAATGGGTCACTACCTCTTCTCCTTCTTTGCCCATATCCTACATACCCTGTCGTCATTGTATTCAATTGCAAAGTTCTTGTGAGTGTACAAGTAGGTGTGACTCCAACGTGGATCATGCCCAACATGGTCCTCATCATCGGTTCCTGCATCGTCAGTCACCATGCCCACTGGACCTCTTACTGGTAGATCATCTATGGCAATAAAAGAGGTTAGCATACCAATTTGACTCTTCATGATGGTATCTTCTTCTTCCTTACCAATAAACATTGTATACCAATAATCTTTGTGGATTGCATAAAGCATTGAAGGAACATCATAATCTTTGAAAGTCTTGCGGCAAATGAGGCCATGCTTGACTGGTTCTGTTATCGTGTGTGTGTGCGTGTGTATTAGCTTTCCATACCCTCATTACCATATAGGCAAGCCATTTACCTAAATATCGAATAGGAATACCAGAGTTGATAAGATCCATGCCTTGTAAGGCTTCACCCAAAGTTTCGTGGTGGTGTTCAACACTGCTCGTGCCTGGGCAGAAAGGAAGCTGATAATACGGGTATGTTTCTTGTCGATTGTTGAGTGGTCCTACAGTGTCCATCCAGGCCACGACTTCTTCGCCCTTGACGTACTACGTCGATGCATAATGGCGGTTTGAGTAAAAGAAGGGGGAGAGCAAGAACAAAGCGACCCATGACTGTAGATACCAACCACATGGTTATGTTCGTCCGCATGTACTGAGAGGGGCCATAGACAGGCTGTCAATGCAACGATCGCCGCGGCCAAATTACCAATCCGCTGCAGATTCATTGCTAAAGCGACGGCGAGGTATATATAGAGTGGAAAGGAGGGAGCAATAAAAAAAGAAGAGAGAGAAGGCGCGTAGTAGTATTGCCATGTCGGAATAGTCCAGAAATAGAACCCACTTGCTATGCCTGGAGACCATTGAGATAAACCCATCCTTTTATCCAATCATAGCAATAACCCTATCTATCTCCCAACAACATTCTTTCAAAACAACTATCGAATCTTTGCGTATATTGATTAGTTGCTATAAAATGACATCTATATTCTAGCGGTAGGGATGCTCAGATTGAAGGTTTCTATATAATAAAACGAATAAGGATCGATATACGCTATGTCAATCTCGTAATAACTTACCTAGCAATTTCAACCTCCCACTTGTCACCGTTTGCCAACAACTTTTCCTTGTTATAAAGCAATTCCTCGTGGGTCTCGGTAATGTACTCATAGTTAGCAGTCTCAACAATAGCATCAACTATAATAAAAAGCATGATGAGCCTCTCCCATATCATTTACCCTCAACTACCCATTTCATCTTACCTGGACAAGCTTCCTGGCAGAAACCACAGTAACTAGAGTGGGCCGAAAAAGAAAATTGATTAAAGATCATACGTAAAGGTCCACATGTGTATACTTACATGCACTTGGTCATGTCGATATCGTAACGAGTGGTGCGACGAGAACCATCCTCACGAGGTTCGGCTTCAATGGTGATAGCTTGAGCAGGGCAAATGGCTTCACAAAGCTTACAAGCAATGCAACGTTCCTCACCTATGTTTCACAAAGAGATGAATGAATAAACATCATGTTTCTGTTCCTGATGAATGTAGGTGATCTTTTTACCAGTAGGATAACGACGAAGAGCGTGCTCACCACGGAAACGAGGGGACAAGGGACCCTTTTCATAAGGATAAAAGATGGTGTAGGGAGGACGGAAGAACTGCTCCAAGACGACCCACATGCCTCGCATAAGTTCAGTAAGCAAAAGGTGACGAGCAGCCACATCGAGCACACCAGGTGCCTTGTAGTTGGTGGCCTTGTTGTTATCTTCGACAGGTGCAGCATGTCTGGCAATGGGCGAGCTGCTGAATCGGGCCATTTGGCTGGCAATAGGTGCACCCATGAAGCGCGTGGTGGTGCCAACAGCTACATTGGAATGGGTCTTGAATATACAATGTTCGTGTGTTTACTCTCTTTAAAAGTTACCTGCAGGACGACGAACAAATGTCGCAACAGGTCTCGCGAGTCTCAAGGCGTTCATTGAGAGTGGGGAGATTGTATAGTGAGTGGGGAGGTTTGTTTAAGCCGGAGACGGCACATACACACACGATACTCGAAAATACAACCACCCATTCCAGCGTGACTGGGGTCAATAGTAGTAGCAGTAGTAGTAATCCCATTGCCACACCATATCATCACCACCACCATTCCTCTCCTCCTCAAATTGCCAATTACTTTAGTTTTCCAATTATAGCACGATAACATTTCATTTCATACAATAAAGCTTGTCATCCTGTGAATCATATCACGTGATAGATAATTCGTCGATCAATGATCATTAAAAGATGCGTAGTAGTCAGTGCCACGTGATCAAACTGTATTGGAATCAAGCATTGACAGGGTTCCCTCGTATCATGTAAATGTCCAGCTACATTATCATTCTTCCAATTGACTCTTTTCGTTTATATATGTATGCTATCACCAAGATGAAAGATTCACTACTACGTAGCCATGATACGGTTGTCATTCTGGGTTAATAATAATACTCGCATTGATGTTGTCCACATAGGCATCGAGGACGCAACGGGTAGCAACATCCATCATTTTGGCTATGGTATCAAGGTTGGTGTTACGTGGTGTCATCTCCATCTGAAGTAAAGGTTTGTCGCGCATAGGCAATCTCACGTCATAGGTTATCTTAAGAGCTTGATTTGGTCCAAGAGGAAGATTTGTATCTGCAACCATAGTTTGAAGCGCTTTATCAATTTGATCCCTGGCAGCTTGTATATGATCGCCTCTATTATTGGGAGCCCCTTGTTCACCAAACGGCGCGTGTGGGTGTATCTTCAACTGCTGAAGCAACGCTTGTATGGGTAGTTCAGCAGTAGCTTGTTCGACAGTTTGGTTTTCAGCAGACATTGTAACGATGATGAGTTGTTAAAGGCAGCTAAAGAATGGAATTGACGACAACTTCCATAAAGCAGGTTTTTATACACCTCATTGGTATGTGAATTGATAAAGTGGATGTGATGTTGTCCATGCATGAATCAGCTGACATGACTAGATTAGGGCAGGTATAGCATTATCCATTATGAATAATGACATCGATTACTGTTTAACCCATCTCATGGTATCCTTGCTTTCAGCATTTATTGTATCCATCATCTCATTCTGTATGTATGATACCCACATCCCCCATCAGAAAATCCCCAATGGATCACACAAAAGATGGGTGTTTGGCATTGACAACAAATTGGCATGGTGTATTTTTATCAAAGGCAGCTGCTAATCCATCACATACATTTATTTCAAACATGTGTTCGGGTACAAGTGCTAATCTTATATCACGTGACCATTCCTTCTAGTAGCGTACGTAGGTCGTAACCAAGAAACTCGAGTCGTATACTAAGCAACCATTTCAAATTGGGTTGTTGCTACTGCTAAACCATGGGTTAGGTGTGGATTGCACTATAGAGCATGTGATGTGTGTGGGGTGGAGAGCTCCTTGTTGTTATTGGTGACCGACGTCACGAGAGTCGACCAAATTTTGGACCAGCAAGCCCAGCCAAAATAAGCTGTACCTCTTTTCTCTCTCTCGCACCATGTTGTCATTGCCTCGATTGGTCGGCAGGTCCATTGCACGGAAACCCATTGCTGCAGGTATATTATCAACATGCTGTTCTTGTTGTCATAATAGCGTCTCACGGTGCAATGTTGGATTTTAGCATGTGCTACTCGATTCTACGCTGCTGTTGACAACAACAAACGTTTTCGCCATGCCGAATTGAACGAGGACAGCATTCCACAACTCAACAAGGTCGATTCTATTCTTGATTTTGCCGAGACGAAGCCAAAGACACTTGATCAGGACAAGCTGTTCCCTTCACACCGTCCCACCGAAATGGTCTTGAATGCTGTCAACGACTTTGTGGATACGCCCTTGTCAACCGCCGAACAAATGCGACTTTTCAAAAAGGCCTTGGTGGTGAAGCGTGTTGTCAACATGAACGGCAAGGGCAAGCAACCCTCCATGTATGCTCTCGTGGTTGTAGGCAATGGCAAGGGTTTGGCTGGCTATGGTGAAGGCAAGGATGAGGAAGCGGCTCGTGCTGTCTTCAAGGCTACCAACAAGGCTATCAAGAACCTCCGTTACTTTGATCGTTATGATGATCGCACGATCCCCATGGATATTGAGCACAAGTTCCATGCTACTCGTCTTGAACTTAGAAGCCGACCTCCAGGTAAGAGATAGTTATATGGATAAGTGAAGAGTACATTTATTCATGATTCTCTTTTTTCTATATAGGATTTGGTTGCCGTGCCAACCACTACATTCACGAGATTTGTCGATGCATTGGTATCCAGGATTTGAGTGGCAAGGTGCGTGGATCACGAACGCCCATGAATGTTATCAAGGCTACTTTTGAAGCGCTATCGAACCAAAAGATGCCACAAGATATTGCAAAGATGCGTGGAAAGAAGGTGACCGATGTACAAGGCATATATTACGGTAGCCATTAGTTTAGATCATCTCCCTTTTTCATTGTTGTAAATACTATCTATCCGTTGCTTTAGACTTGGAACAAAAGGCAATTTGACATTTGTGTGCAGTTTGAGTTTGTACGTTGTACTACCTTGGGGGTTGGGGGAGCGAGAGAGAGAGAGAGCGAAAACGAGGCGAATCATCTTGCGGAGTATCCATAAAAGGATGGGCTGATTGGGTCCACACATACACACACCCGTTGCTAGTCATTCGCTTCTTTTTTCTACTGCTACTTTTGCCCTTTCACTCTCTCTCTTTTTCTTTCTTTTGCCCTGTACCTTCTCCTCCTCCCCTTGTCCTCCTCCCCTTATGAATACTGCTACCGTTTCTCGTACAGACAGCATTTTGGAAAACAAATCACCTCTTCTCAAAACCGAATCAGATAGCAACCGAATCAACATGACAGCAGCCCCAGCAACCAAACGACGTCTTTCCACCGAGCATGTTCCCGATAAAAGAAGCAAGTCTGAAACAACTACCACAGCAGCTTCTACACCTCCCAACAAGTCGAAAATGATGGTCAGCTCGGAACGTATTGTAAAGGCTTCAGAAACAACCTATCGACCCTGTATGTATTTATTGTTCAAAGGGGCAGGTACAAACAGCATGTGCTAATGAGCAACCCTTCCCAATCTAGATTTCACTGTGCAGAATGCCAACAACGACGGCAGCCAAGAAAAGGAATTGACCGTAACTTTGGAGTATCCTGGTGATAGTGAAAGGTAATTTTCGGGAAGAGAGAGTGTGTGTCATGGCAACGGTCTATTGATTGACACACTCGATGATTTTTAGATTCTTATTGGTTTGGCCCGTTGTTAAGAATGGATCGCATCAAGAAGAGGAGGATAAGGATGAGTACAATCCCATTACGGATCTAGTGCGCACAGTCTATTTCATCTACGATTGCTATCTTACGCCCGAGCAACAAAAGCTGTTGGGAGATGAGAGCCATGGGATTTTGCGTAACCTTAACAAGTACCGGAATCGACGTAACGGCGATGGATTTGTGCAAGCTGTGCAAGATTTCAACAAGGTGATTTCGGATCTCAAGGCGAAGGGGGAGCTCAGCAAGAATGCAAAGGCGCTCAAGCATCCTGGGTATGATCTTACATGCCACATTCTGTACCAAGTGTATAGTCGTACAGTGGCAAGGCAGGCAGAGGCACTTAATAATTATCAAGGTAAGGTACAATGAGGGATCGTCACAGCTAAGGGGAGGAGGTAAAAGGGGCAAGGGTGTGTGTGATTCGTATTGTTTCATATTTGGCTTAAAACTTACACTTTTTGGTTGGGTATAGCATTCTCAAACAATGTCTATGGCGAGATCAATCCTGTGCTTATCAACGAATTCATCTCCAAGACCAAGATCAATTCGCACAGTGTATTCATGGATATGGGCTGTGGTATTGGTAATGTGGTATTGCAAGTGGCAGCACAAACAGGATGCGAGGCTTATGGTATTGAGATTATGGATCTCCCATGCAAATGTGCCAAGCGACAACTGAAAGAATATGCAGCACGGATGAAGTAAGTAAATGGGTTGTTGTTGTTATTGTTATTGTTGGATATTGACATGTGATTTTAGGGCATGGCGACTTCCAACGGGCAAAATCCATTTTCGTCATGGTGATTTTCTGGACGTGGGCACAAGTGACTTGTACGCAACGCTGAAACGAGCCGATGTGTTGCTGGTGAACAATTATGCTTTCGACTGGCAAACAAATCACTCCTTGGCACAACTCTTTTTGGATCTCAAGGAAGGTACCAAGATCATTTCATTAAAATCGTTTGTCCCAAAGAGTCACAAGATCAATCAGCGGACATTCCACATGCCAGAATCCATCTTGCGAGTGGAGGAATTCGAATACTTTTCAGAAGCTGTAAGCTGGACGAACAATGGTGGTACCTATTACGTGGCAACTATAGATAGAAGTCGTCTCAAGCCCTTTTATGAAGGAATGTACCGTAGGAGTCAACGATGAAGGCGTTTATATATCAACTTTGTCGTTTTGGAATATTCTTCATCATTCACATGTATATAGTAGTCTCTCTCTTTTTATATTATCCTCCTTCTTCCATAGTCCCCCACCACCACCACCACCTTATTGAGATATAAGATACACTTGTTCTCCCTCATGGTATACATTCAAACATTGACAGTGATTCCTTTCTCTATATGTACGAGTTGATGAGGATAAAGACGCGGCGGATATAAGCTAAATAGTAACACTTTAATTCTGTATGCATGATGTATGTCGAAAGGTGAGAGAGGGAAAAAGAGACGTAATGGGAGAAAAGAGTGAGTGAGAGAGGGATCGATCAAGTCGCTATGATGATAGGCTATCGATTTGAGGATACAAGTCTTTCAATTTGTCCAAGAACATTTTCTAAACAAAGAAATGAGTCAATGAACAATGAAAATACAATCCATGTCATGTTACTTTACCTGCATAATGTTGGCATCCTCATAAACAAAGGAACCTTCCTCGTTAAAAGTGCGTGCATTGTCACACATGAGAATGAAATCATCGCGGAATTGCTCAACGGTCTTGTAATAAGGAGAATTCACTCTTCGTTTGATCATGTTCATTGACATCGGGTTCTTGATCATATCATAATACGTTGGGTACTCTCTCTTGCTGACAAGGTCCATGAAGAGTTCACATCTCAATCGCTCATCACTAATATACACTTGTCAATCACTTGGATTCCTTCTTCCACTATTTCACTTACCCATCTTCATCTATTTCGGTTGCTTCCTCGACGACCTTGATACATTCGTTGAATATGCGTGTTATTTCAGCTCGCTTGTCTTCTGGTAGTGTATCAGGTCCATCGAGCTCTGGTTCTTTCTTTATCCGCTTGTATGAACGTGGTTGTTGTTGTTGTGCCTATACCCATACTCGCATAAGTCACTTGATCACCATGCCAATAAAATAACACTCACCTCAGTGTCAACACGTCTTGGTCGACCTCGTTTTCTTGGTGTATTGTTCTCGGTGGATGATGAAACATCAGGGGCATTGGGACGACGACCACGTCTTGGGCTTGAGTTTGATTCAGTATCCAACAGGCCAGCCTGTTTTGCTTTAAGCTTCTCCAATCTCCTTCGTCGTCTGGCTTCTTTCTTTGCAATCAAGTCGTCCAAATCAACGTTATCATCTTCCAAAGCCTGAAAGATAGAACCATTAGCAAATGCGACTAAAAAGAGAGAAAAAGAGTTGCCCAAAACTTACATTTAACCATTGTTCTTCTGTCAATCCATCATCATAACGCACGCGATCACGTGAACGTTGCCCACGTCCCATTTCAAGTGATGGACTCTCATCGTCGGCTGGCACCTCATCGTGTTGATAAATTTCAGGCAACTCTTCTTCTTGGATAAGACGTTCCCATTTCTCGCCTTGAGCACGTGCACGTCGACGGAATTCATTTTCTTCACGACGTCGTTCCATATCCATCTTGTTGAAAACCACCAAGTCTTCATCGCCTCGTTTGATGATTTCATTCAATTCTTCATCATCCACTTCTTCATCATCTTCCTCAGCTTGTTCATCCGTTTTATCTTCCAAGAGAGAGCGCTATAAAGAGAGCCATGTCAGCAAACCAAAAAGTTACAAAAGGGCGTTTGATCAATTACCAGGAATGCTTCACGGTCCTCCTCTGTACTCCGATTGTCGAATTTACCAGCCTGGATAACCTTGCCATCAATATCAAGCTTGTAGTTGGCTCGAGCAAGAATGTTTTCTTCGATCGAATTGGTAGAGATCAATCGGAAAATGCGCACTTCCTTGGTTTGACCGATACGATGGGCACGATCCTGAGCCTGCAAATCCTGATGTGGATTCCTTTGAAAAGATATAAGCATCATGTTGGGTCACAAATATAGGTAATTTACCAGTCCGAATCAAAGATGATGACCGTATCGGCTGCTTGCAGGTTCAAACCAAGACCACCAGCTCGAGTACTCAACAAAAAGACGAAATAGGGGGAATCGGGTGCATTGAACTTGTGCAACAAATCGGATCGATCATCAGCCTATATCATGGTGTGAATAATGTGCATGACATGACACTTCCCATTCGTCCACAAACCTTAGTTGAGCCATCCAAGCGCAGGTATTGGAACCCACGATAATGAAGATAATCTTCCATGATGGTCATAATTTGCGTCATTTGGAAGAAAATCAAGACCTACAGTAGTAGTAGTTTTAGCACGTCGATCTCATCCTTTTTGTGCTCAAGCTACTTACTCTGTGGCCTGTGGCCTTCAATTTAGGTAGCATGCGATCCAACAGTTCAAACTTGCCGGAGACACGGAAAAGCAAATCATCGGATTGTTGATGCGGGTTCACCTCGTTCTCCACCTCTTCAAACACAAATGGATGGTTGCAGATTTTGCGGAGTTGCATGATGGTGTTGTTCAAGCCCTTAATGCCCGTTTTACTATTAATCGCGTATTAGCAAAGAGGCCATCATATCTATAAAGTGTATGTATATACATACCCCTTTTCGCCGGATGCAGTGTACAAGATGCCAGACTTCTTCATTTGAGAATATAGCTTGGTTTGGAGGGCTGACAACTTGCACTTGATGACACGCTCCACCTTATCTGGTAACTCGGATTCAACATCCTTCTTGAGACGACGTAGCAAGAAAGGTCGCAACACCTTGTGAAGACGCTTGATAATCAGCAATTGTTCTTCTTCATTCAGAGAAATACGATCTTGTACGCCTTGATTATTGAAAGGAGTATTGAACCATTCCTCGAAGCTCTTGACACTCTTGAAAATCTTTGGCAAAATAAAGTTGAGCAAAGCCCACAATTCTGGAAGATTGTTCTAATATGCCACAAAACGTTAATGCCCCCCTGTTTGTTCTTGTCCAATTATCACATGTACCTGAAGCGGTGTACCGGTCAAAATGAGTCTATAGCGAGTATGATAAAATTGGCGAAGCACTTGGACAAGTCTCGAGTTGGTGTTCTTCATGCGGTGACCTTCATCAATAATCAAATGCAACCAACGGATCTTGCTAAGAATAGGGCGATCCTTGATGATGTACTCAAAGGTCGTAAGAAGCACCTGGAATTCACCGAAACGGATATCCGCTTGCAACGCCTTTCGAACATTGGGGGGTCCCTTGTATACAACGGTCTTGACATCTGGAGCCCACTTTGAGAATTCCAAGGCCCAGTTGGTCAATGTTCTAAGACGGCATTAGGAATACGTGCTTTTCATGAACTGGAAAACAAACCAAGTGCACTTACGAAAGAGGCACAACAATAAGGAAGGGTCCATTTTGCTTTTTCTTTTCAATGATGTAGGTGATCAAGCTGATGGTTTGAATTGTCTTGCCGAGACCCATTTCATCTGCCAAGATGCCATTCAAATTGTTGTTGTACAAAGACACCATCCATTGCAAGCCTTTGAGCTATAAGATTGGGTTAGATGTCAATTATGAATAGAGGCCCAATGGAGGAGAAAACCAACCTGATATTCCTTCAAGGTACCACCCTTCAAAATCGTTGGCTGAGAAACTTCCTCCTTGATGCGATGAGTCACTTGGAAGTAATCCACCTTGCTCTCACCCTCTTCCTACATAGCCAAAGTGAGTATAATGCGTTATTCATCCATAGCCATAACAACATACGGTGTCATCCTCATCTACTGTTTCCTGTGGTAGGGGTGTGTATTCGCCTAATTGGACAATCTCATGCTGTTGCTCCACCACTGACTTGGTAAGCGATTCCAAAAAGACGCCCGTTTGACGCAACAATTGGGTGAGACGAGTATCCTTGGCTTCATCAATGAGTTTCATGTAGGCTTCTTCGTCATCATTCTTGAGAGCACGAATACGTTCACGAGAGATACGCTCTTGCTTCTTTTCTTCTTCCTTTTGGATATGCTGATGATATTGCAATACGGCACGGCCCAACTTGGATTGTTTTGCCAACCAAGCACGTCGAGTGGCCAACAAGTTGCGACCATGATCGCACACTTTTTGCAAAGATTCAAGGCGGCTTTGTCGTTCACGTTGATCACGTTCAATACGCTGCTGACGTTCCAATTTTTCTGTCATGCGAGCTTCTCTCAATGATTGCTTCTTCATGCGTCGATAAGCAAGTCGATCCACAGAAGTTGCCAACATGGTCGATTTATCCAAACCACCAATAATCTCTTGTCGAAGCTGATATGATATGATAGGCATGAGTTCTACTATCCATTTCATGTATCCCTCATTCCCTTTGTTACCTTTCGTTGTCGATTAAGTAAACGTAAAGCCTTGAGTTCGATCACAGCTTTCAACTTGCTATTGGATTGCATTGTTGTATCATCGCTACTGCTGCTGCTGCTGCTGCCGATGTCAGGGGAACTCATAATCAAGTTACTCGGTAGTTTTTCAAGCTCTGAGATACGGTATTGGACATGCGTTTTGATACGACGCTCACGTTCAGTGATCATGCTATGAGGATCCATTCCTGTCGATGTGATACTAGGAATAACGAGACGATGTTGTCGTGTAGCATGAGCAGTTGAAGATACTGGTTTCTTGACAAGGTTGTAAGGTGATGCATAAGCGTTCGGTTGTTGCGATGGTGATGATGATGATGATGACATGTTGGGTTGATCTAGAGCCTTTGCTGTAATGGATGAAGCTGAAGCTGGCGTTGTGGGTCCACTATCAGTAGACGAGACACCTGTTCCATTCCTCGACATGTCATCATGTTGTTGTGGCACCACGCCATCCGATGTACTGCTGCTGCTATCAGCTCGTTGCATTTCTGATGACATGAAAAGAGCTTGCTGAAGGTGATGAGGTAATGGCATGTTTTTTGATATCAACTTGTATGCCAGGATCTGATAACGCAATGCTGCCAGTTGTTGCTGGTTCAAGGTCACTTTTGGAGAGCACTATCAGTAAGGTATTCCTTTGCGGACTTGGTGATCAGTTCACTCACCTGCATCTGTAGCATCTACGTTTCTAGATCGGCCTTGTTCCACAGGCGCGGTTTCTGACATTCGATCCTGCCTTTGTTGATTCTGCAAGTTCTTCAACAAGCCCATGATCTGAGCATATTCAACATTGTTCTCCTCAGTTGCTCCTTGAGATTGGAGACTCTTGGCTCGCTAACAAAAAGGAATTGTCCGATTAAACACCTGGGTCTTTCGGTCGATGGGTGCCATCGCATTCTACCTGAAGCAAGACATTAAGTTTATCGCTGGTGAGACTAGTAGGAACCATGGGCGCCATCACGATCGCATTTGCCATTGAAGAAGGCTCCAAGGTTATGAACAGTGAGGGCTACCTAGCGCGCCGCGCTCGTCACTTTGGCCATAGCGGCGTTTGAAATTCCACATCTCTCTCTCTCTCTCCCTGTGAGTGGGCTACTGCTACTACTACTACTACTACTGCTACTACTGCGCCGCTATTTGTAGTTAGGATAGACTTGCCTCACACACCACCATCACTACATGAGAATAAACTTGGATACCTTCTACATAGATTTTGTTGGACTAAATGAATTGTGCTTATTCTATCCATGTTTGAAAAACATCATTAAAAGATCCTTAGCTGCTGAATAATTGGAAGCCAAGAGAATATGAAACGTACGATATCCATGCCTATCATTCGTTAGGTGTTTCTACAACAAAGATACCATCTCCATACACATGATCATACTTGACAAGAAAGTGCTATACGTTTTCTTTTATCATTTTCGCTCATCCAAGAACACATGGTATCTTTTTAAAACTATCGAGCAAGCATCATCATCTAGGAACTAAGATGGGCAAAGAAAAGCTTGAAGATGAATTGCCTTTCATCACGTAGCATAGATGCAATGTCACGCAACGGATGACTAGGGATCATAGCGTTGTACTGGGTTGCTATCCATTGCTAGGCTCTATGTAGTAGTAAATAGCTGCTTCTTCCTTGGCAACAATAATAATGATAGGCTGATGATAGTTGCTAGGCAATGATAAGCGGTGTTAGTAATATCTATAAGATCATGGTTGCGAGGCAATGATTCACAATGTTGGCATTACATAAGAAGGGCAGTGATGGGCACTGCTAAGCTTATTTAGTTATAGATGCATGCAACATGCATGGCCTGTGCTCCACCGATTAGTATTTTGCGGCCTTTGAAAGTATGTCACGTGGTAAAGTAAATGCTTGTTACGATCCAAAGCGTGAATCGGTTGCTATGTAACCCATTCATCTTTGAGGGTGATAGGCTTATGAGAAATAGTACTTTATCAAATGGAAAAGAAGTATCTTTATTATTGACATCAATGTGTTTGGGGCCGATTGATCTTCTAACGAGATGTGTATGTGTTGTTTACGTGGCAGAGATCTTGCGGCATCTAGTGTCATCCTTATTCGTTTCAATTGCTAGGCAACCTCCATCCAAGAGAGTGTGTGCGAGTAGGTAGTGTGACTTGCTAAGGGTAGTTGGTGGAATAGATGGGAAGGGTTGTCATGTGGTTTCGTCTTTGTCTTGTTTCGTTCTTGTCGCCATGGCCGACTATCCATTTCCGGAAGGGTTCTTTTATCTTCGATCGCGTTTTAGTGGCAAAGTAATTGACGGTGGGTCATTGTCTCTCATCCACAGGCAAGATGCTAATTGGGTTATGCAGTTGATGGCGCCTCGCTCAAGGTGATATTGACTCGTGTGCACGCGGGAACGACTTGCGATATTTATGCCGGATGAATTAGAATGATGCCAAAGTGTTAATATGGACACCTAAACACAATGATGATCGAGACAATCAACTTTGGTATTATCAGGTAACGTTAGGAGGATAAAGGATGTATTTGTGCCATTGTACTCATTATGGGGGGGGGAGGTATTAGGATGGATTCATTGTTAACAAGCACTCGAACAAGGTGCTGGATGTTCGTGGTGGCAATCTTGACGAGAACATGCCTATCATCCAATACGACAGGAAATTGGTTGTGGATGCTCAAAATCAGCGATGGGGTTATAGTCGTGAAGGATACATTTATGTTCTTGGTAATGATTCATCTCTCGCTCTCTCTCTATGATAATCATTATTGATACCATGTCTTAGAGGATCCTCATATGGTGATTGATGTGCGTGGTGGATCGGGTGATGATGGTGCAAGGCTTGTACTGAAAAGGCGCAAGGTTAGGCTGAATGAAGATTTGAGTCAACAATGGGATTTAGTACCTGCTGGTGAAGTGCGTAGTGAACGCGAGTTATTGTTTGAATCAGATGCCTTTTGATGATACGTATATATTCCCCCCCACCCCACCTTGTCTTTGTATACCGTTGTTATGCATGAATCTCCAAGCGGACCTTTTATAAATCAAAATTCCTGTTTGACGTCTTGCCAATTTCCACGCCTCTCTCTTTACCCTATATCATGCCACTCAAACAAGCAAAAATCAGTTACTTTATCAACAGAGCACGACCACCACAAAATGAGCCATCGCAAAGTACCTCGGTGGACAATGTTGAATCTGCCGTATCCCCAGTAGCCTCAATGTAAATGCTACGTCAACACCCGATTTTCAGTTGTGCTCATGTACTTTGCTTCAGACCCCATGCGGCAATGCCAGCCATTTCAGGCGACTCCAATGACGAGAACAAGGTCGTGTCTCAGAGTACCGGCAAGCGTAAACAAGATGAAACAGTAGCACCTGAAGAAGATGATAGCGACGATAGTAAGCTTGAAACGACATTATCCTGTAATGAAGATATGAGATATTGATACACATGGTTGTTTAGGTGAGCCTCTATTTATGACCCCCACTCGACGACTGAAACAGCGTATAAAGCAAAGCAATCACGAAGAAGATGAAGGAACAGGTACAGTAATAGAATTGATGGTTTGTTCAAGATATACGTTGTTGATTCAATATCCGGTAGTCGATCAAGCAAACACGAGCGATGATGAGGATGATGATGACATAATCAAACGGCGTCCAAGGAAACAAGAGAGAGATGGCAGCTCAATAGTCGATCTGGATGATGATGATGATGATGAGATCGTAATCAAACGACGTCCAAGGAAACAAGAGAGAGATGGCAGCTCAACAGTCGATCTGGATGATGATGATGATGATGATGATGAGGTCACGATCCAACGGCGTCCAAGGAAACGAGAGAGAGATGGCAGCTCAATAATAGATTTGGAGGAGGAGGAAGATGAAGGTAAGTTCATACCAGGAAGCCATTACAAAAGGTGGGCGATATTTAACAAAAGGGGTTTTGTTTAGATGACTCAAAACCAATTCCCAAACGACGATTACATCAGCGACGTATAAGCAATGAAAACCCACAAGAAGAAGATTGGAAAGAAGATTTGGAGTTCCTTGGTGAAAACGGTGAGCCTATTTAGAAGAGAATCATGAAGGGATTGAATGACTGATAAGGGATTTAGATGTATACGAAGAACGCACACGTGGCCGCAAAAAGTCGGATTATGCATTGGCTTTGGATCGGTTGAAATGTAAGGCGACAAAAAGGCAACCTCACGATCTATCTCATACGTATTTATCTTTAGCACGGAAAAGGCGGGACTTTGCAGGAGAAGCTGGCCCAATGGATGACTATTGTGAGCATGAGGATGATGAATCTGGTTCCGATGAATCAGACGATGATGATGCTGATGATGATACCGCCGCCTCTTCGATTGAACAAGTGGATACGGATGAAGAAGAGCAAGATGATTTTGTGGTGGATGATGACGTTATTGATGGTGTCAAAGTTGTACCCTCTGAAAAGGACGATTCAGCGATCGCATTACCAGGTCAGTAATATGAAAAAAGGGCAAGTCATGTTCATTTTGATTAACAGCGTGTGTGTGCGTGCGCGCATTAGATGTTTTCAGCACCTCCCGAACACAAAAGTTCTCAACAAACTTTAAAGTTTATGTGGAAAGCCTTGTTTATGAACACTTTGGACTCGATACACAAGGTAAGTAAACATGGGGGATAAAAGTGCCACATGCAAACACGGCCGAGATGTTTATAAAACAACTGTAGCACCTTCACTCCAATCATCTGTACGAGTTGTCGAGCGCCGTGTGGGAGGATTGATGGAATCGTTGATCACAAGTGATGCTTGGCTTCCGGAGTTCAAGGTAAACACTATTCATTCAACGCCATCATGGTCAACACAAAAGTAACATGATTGTTGGAGTAGGAAGCATTGGACAAATATCCACGATGGGTTACAGTTGGTCATTGCAGAGGATTGACATGTGAAGGATGTCGACAAAATCGTCCAGCCAGCTTCCAAGCATTGCTTACATTCAATCCTGATGATGATGATGATGACAACAACAGCGAGGGTGAAGAAGAGGATGAAGGTCGAAGTTTTGCCTTGGGAAGCGAGTGCTACAAGCGAGCAAATGTGTATCACCAATTGGCACATTTTCGATCACATACATCCGATGCAGTGCGCGAAGAAATCGAATCCTATCCGAGTATGCAATCCTCCATCGAAGAACACGTCTCCAATATCATTGGCACCATGCATTCTGATGGGTTTATGAGCCGAGTAAGTTGATCTATTCTCCGCGTTTCACTTTTTGCAGATCTTTTATATTGACATTTTTCATGCAAAACAGCTTTACACACAAGTTCGGCAAACCTTCAGGGAAGCACAACTCAATTATATGAAAAAGAAGGCGACTGCTTGGATTACAGACGAATCATCAGAAGGCGAATAACGGTGCCATGTCATGGGGTCAGCCGTCGATTTCAGCCCCTTCTTTGTTTTACGATAGTCATTGCAGCAGTGTTATCAATTGATTTGGATATATTGCAGAGTGGTCTTTCTTCAAATGATGCAATTGTTAGACAACAAAAGATGTTTTGGGGGTGAAGCGAATTTGATTGAAGATCCGGAACACATTGGCATTGAACCGATTGATCGAGGCAAGTTTCTTTGCTCCCTTTCGCCCACTGTGTCACCATGGAACCAATATGCCAGAATGGAGCAAAAGGATCTTTGGACAAGAAGTGTTTGTTTTCGTGGCGTGCAACTTTTTGGGGGGACAAGTGTTGACAAAAGCTTGTGCACGGTCGGGTCATCTCCGTTGAATGCGCTTTTCTTCATCATCACAAAAGACATTTAAAAGACTGTTTCAAACACAAGTGAGATTGTAAACATCCCCTCTCTTCTTCCCCACATATCTCCTCTCTTTATTCCTTGTGTATTCTACTACCCTACTTTGTCCCTCAATAGCCGCGTTTTTATTATTCGTCTCCTCTCTTATCGCTTCTTCCCCCCTTTTTTGTATTATTAGTACTACTTGTTTTCTTATACGATGGGTGTCAATCAAAGCAAGATTTCGTATGAAGCAACAGCAACGACGACATTGACGACGCGCAGGCCACCTCTGGACACAAGTGCCATCACCAACAGCAGCTCACGACCAACGACCACTACGACCGAGCCATTGGATCCAACTTTGTTAGGTTGTACAACCAGGCACGGGATAGCGGATCCGACAACGAGTTCCAATTATAATGGCACGATCCGGAATTCGTCCGACAAAAGACAACGCCAACATTCTAGCACTGAAGATAGTGGCTATGTCGGCAGCACAGTCATGTTTCCACAGACATCCACCATTACCGATTTATGTGGTCTCGATGAAACACAGACCAGCTCGGTGATCGTCACAGCTGCTACAGCTCTTACAACAACATCTTCTTCTTCACCACCCTCTTATAGCAACTACAACAACAACAATGCAACAACGACAACAACAACAAGATCATCTCGTCCACCGATCAACTATCGCCTTTGTGTGGATGACATTCTTCAAGAACTTGCTGCTGCATCACCCCATGAAACGAATCCTATCCTCGATGCTGTATTTGCTACTGCTCGTCAGCTTGATGACCCTCGCGATCATGCAGCAGCATTTAGAGCAGCACAAATATGGAGCAAACAAACAAATGACGACGATGCAAGCAATGTTGCAGCTGTATGGGTCGCACGTTGTTTATTGGATGGATGGGGTATGCGTGGTCATGCAAAAGAAGGGTTTGACCAACTGCAACAGCTCGCTGGTCGTGGCTGTTGGCAAGCCTTTTTCCCACTTGGCCTTTGTTATTTGCATGGTGTTGCTCATGTACAACCACCCGACAAGACACTTGCTCTTACTTGGTTCAGCACAACAGCTCAACTTGATCCAGATAAAACAGCTCATGCTCGATCAGTGATTGCCCTTGCACAATTACATGTGGGTGCCTTGACGTTACAAGAGAACCATCTTGGAGAAGCCTTTACTTGGTTCCTGAAAAGTGCCAATATTGGAAATGCGTAAGTCGTTACATACATCACGTGGTCTATTGTATTCTTACTGAAAATTGCATAGGCATGCTCAGTTTCTTGTGGCCATTTATTACGCCCTAGGATGCCATACAAAAAAGGATTGGGATCTCGCCAAACGATACCTTCATAAAAGTGCTGAGCAAGATTTCTCTCGAGCACAGGCTGATTTGGGAATCATGCTTGTCAAGGATCACATGTATGTAGAAGGACTACAATGGCTTGAAAGAGCTGAACAAGCGGTAAATATTATACATTGAGGAGGAGGAGCCAAGGGATGGATAAAGCTGACGTGTAGCGTGTATTTATTATAGCAAGATCCAAGAGCATTGTATCAACTCGGCCTTATGTATGAGCATGGTGATGGTGTTGATCAATCCAATGAACGCGCTTTATTCTATTTGAAAGGTGCAGCTGAGCATGAGCACGTCCTTGCGCAGTATCGTCTAGCACTTCATTATCTTGATGGCGGTATTGGCTTGGAACCCAATCTTCAAAAAGCGGATCAATTTCTTCGACAAGCAGCACATGCGGGTCACCCACCAGCACAACGTCGATTGGGTTGCTTATATCTCGAAGGTCTCGGCCCACCCTCAACTACCGATCATGTACGCCTTCAACAATACAAGAGCAACAAGATTGCAATGGAGTGGTTCAATCGAGCTGCCGTGCGTGGTGATATGCAAGCGTATGTGCTCATTGGTGAATGCTACGAGAAGGGTCGTGGTGTCCATGTCAACCAAAAAACAGCCCTTGAATATTACCGTAAGGCTGCTGAGACCAAAAGCACCTATCAGATGAATGGTCAATATGCGCTGGCAGAACTTTTATTCAGGACTGGACAAGCGGGTGATGCTTTTGACTGGTACAAACGCGCCTCATCTCATCAGCATGTTGAAGCATCCTTCCTCAAACCGATACGTCGTGCAAAACTCATGGTGGCTCGCTATTATTTGCATGGATGGGCCCATGTCAACCCTGACAAGGCACGTGCTTTTCAAATGTTGAATGAACTTTCAGACCATGATGGTGACAGTGCGCATTATTGGCTTGCATCATGTTATTTGGAAGGCATCCCTGGTGTTTGTGAGGTGGATACAACGGTGGCTTTCAAGTATTACATGAAAGCAGCCAAAGCTGGACATATGGATTCTCAATTTGAGGTATGTTGTATGACGTTTTATACATCATCATGCATAACTAACAAATGACAACAATAATAGGTAGCTTACATGCTAGCACATGGAAACGGCACAATGCGTAATCGTGAAGAAGCATTGCTTTGGTATAAGAAGGCTGCCAACAAGGGACATCCAGTCGCCATTTATACGCTTGGATTGCATTTCTTGCATAATGTGCGGAATCTCAACAAGGCCATGATTTACTTTGAACGTGCTGCTGATCTTGGGCATACCGAATCGATGGAACGCCTTGCTGAGATTTATCTTATGGACATTGCTCGCCCCATCTCATCACTCGACCGTGCAGCCAAACGATCTCAAGAACAAAGATGCAAACAAGCACTTGCGTGGATCAAACGAGCTGCTGAGCGTGGACATCGTGTTGCACAACGTGAATTAGGCAAGCTGCATGATCGTGCATTGGGTGTGCCTGAAGATCATCAAAAGGCATTCGAGCTTTTCTCATGTGCTGCACAACAAAATGATACCGTTGCTATATTGCTCCTTGGAAGTTACTATGAACATGGTCAAGGCGTTCCTCAAGATGTCCATCGTGCCCTTGAACACTATTTACGGGCTGCATCCTTGGGCTCTGAAAGGTATGTACATAGTCAACAACGTTTTATATTTTCTTTATTAACCATGCTGTCCATTCATGTATGTAGAGCATCTTTTGCAGCGGGGCAATTGTATCACAAGCTTCATCGTTTCCAAGAAGCCTATGTACAATACAAGATTGCAGCAAAGGATAAGCGTCTTAGAGGAAGCGTTACTGGCAAAACCGCTAGGCTGATGGTGGCACGTTATGTGTTGCTTGCCATGGTGTCCAATCCTGAAGAGACAAAAGAAGAAGCTTTTGAAATGCTGCATGATCTTGTATTGAAGGATGAGTTCTCACCCTCCTTTTATTGGCATGGTAAGCACCAAAACATGTTGCCGCTGTTGACATTTACTTACTTTCGCTGGTTAGGTTATTGCTGTCACCATGGCCTAGGTACAGCCGTTCAGCTTGAAAAGGCAATCCATTGGTACAATCGAGCTGCTGAAGAAGCCAAGGATACTCAAGCCATGGTCCAACTAGCCAATTTGTACGAGCAAGAAAGCCCATCGTCCGAAGAAGACGATATGCGTATTATTCAATGCTTGAAACGTGCTGCTGAACTAGGTGATGCAGAAGGCCAATATAAGCTTGGTAAGCAGCTAATAGACATAGCACAGCACAAGGACTCATGATGATGATGATGATGAATGATAGGGATGGCTCATTGGAGAGGATTGCAGCGTATGGAGATTGACAAAATCAAGGCAGCTGAATGGTTCAAGCAATCTGCCTCTCAAGGCTATGGCATGAGTCATTGGGCTTTGGGACAAATGTTTCTTGAAAATGGTGATCGTGACATGGCATTATTGAGTTGGGATAATGGTGTACGACTCGAAAATGCTGCATCGATGCGATCACAGGCACAGCTTTTACTTACGATGCTTCCTGAAACGGCTGAACAAGATCGACGCGTGCAATATACCCGTGCAATGAAACTCTTGACCGATGCAGCTCACCAAGGCGATGCTGAATCCCACTTGTATCTCGGACGTATTTATGTCGCTGATGCTGCAGCCCTAAAGCAGCGAGCGCATGCCATTGATGGCGATCTTGATGAACACACAAGCAATGATATCATGGTACTACTTGAGCAACAAAAGCAACAAGAGGAGCGTGCCAAGAATCATTTGGAAATCGCTGCCAAGGAGGGTCAAGTAGAGGCGATGTTCCTTGCTGGTCAAATTTGGCACGAGCAAAGTAATTATCTTCAAGCCAACAAGTATTATCAACAAGCAGCAGATGCTGGCTATATGCTTGCACGTGTAATGCGAGCACGATATCGACTTGCTGAAGGCTTGCCAGGCATCGTAGCTGATCCAGAAGCTGGATTTAAGGTATATGAAATGTTTTTCTTTATTCGCTTTTGGGTGTTAATATTGTATATAGGAGTTGATGGCGTGTGCTCAAGAACAATGCAGCAGTGCTTATCATTCGCTTGGACAATGTTACGAGCTTGGACTTGGAGTACAGCAAGATTACGAAAAGGCTCTTGAATGGTATTCTCGATCGGTTGAAACCACAGCGGATGCTGAAGCTGTTTTCCGAATTGGTCGTATCCATGCTCGTGATCATAAGGAGCTTGATGCATGTCGTTGGTATGAGCTTGCATGCCACATGGACAACACACATGCTCGTGCCCACTACCATCTTGGATTGTACTACTTGCACGGCGTTCATGATACCATTCAACGTGATTTTGAATCAGCAGTGTATCACCTTCAACAAGCCATTCGCCAAAACGACTATGATGCCATGTTTGAACTTGGTATATTATACTTGAGCGATGACATGCAATTTACCGTTGAGCAGCAATTGGATGGCTTTGCCTATTTGGAACATGCCTCCCAGTTGGGGTCATGTGATGCTCAGCGTGAACTTGGCAAGCTCTATCACACCGGCAAGGATTATTGTCCGAGTATCGATGACACGGGTATCGTCACTATTGTTCCCCAGCAACTCGATCGTGCCTTCGACCTATTTTGTCAAGCAGCTGAACAAGGAGATCGCAGTGCGGCATTGTTTGTGGGGACATTTTACGAACATGGTATTCATGTATCAGCCGATCCATCCAGTGCTGCCCAATGGTATGATATTGCGATTCGCTTGGATTTACAACAACCATGGTGGGTTGCCGAACTTGCTCTTGCACGTGTATTACATCAAGATCCTAGCCAACGATCGCGCGCCTATCAGCTTTTCCAAGCCGCCTTTGAACATGCTGAAACCGATGAACAACGCTCCACAGCTGAAATCATGATGGCACGCTATCGATTGCATGGTTGGGGCGATGTATCCATCCAAGATAAAGTGGCCATGATGGTACTGTTGCGGTATGCACGTGCAGGCGAAGCTCGCGTTTTCTATGAAGTTGCATGGAGCTTTGAACGTGGCCTTGGTGTGGATCAAGATCTAAAGCAAGCCTTCATCTGGTATAGTCAACTGGAACAACTCGCAAGTACCCTCACACAAGAAGAAGAAGAGCTTCTCGATGACGACTTGCAACAAGATATCACCAATGCACTTGTTCGTCTCGTTGAATTCTATCGCTGTGGATGGACAACACGTGTGGATCTAGCCAAAGCTACCACCCTCGAAAACCAAATAGCACGTCGTAGTAAGTATTGAATACTATTGACAAGCTTCCATCATTGTGATGCTGACATCTTTTTCTTTTACAAGCTGCTCGTGTACGAGATTTATGATCAAATTGAATCGTTTCATCTTTTTTATTTTCTGTATGCCTCATTTTTTCCCTATCTTTATCATCATTTATGTATATGCCTGCCTACTACTATGAATAGCTTTCTCCATCTCCCCACTTTCTCTCATCCCATTATGTAAAAAGACATTTTTGTATATATACAACATCTTATATAAATATGCAAAAGACGATTTTCAACAATTTACTCTGGTTTAGCTTGAACTATGGAGTAATACGTATTCCCTTGTGCTGTGACCAAATTGTATCATGTCCTTTGCTCGCAATTCGACATAGCGTGTGCCTGGTATTTGTTCATTGTTGAGATAGGTCCCATTGGTGGAATCAAGATCAATAAGGAAAGGTCTAAGCAATCAAATGAGTATGTGATTTCCTTGATCCAACATAGATGATACCTACTTTACGACCTCTTGCGTCTTTCCGGTGTCTGGATTGGATTCAGGTACTCGTCGAAATTGCAAAACAGCGTGTTGCTTTGAACATGATGGATGATCTACAGGAATATCGGCTACCTATAATGATAACAATGAGCATGTTGACCCACAATGAAACTTCTTTTAACGTACCAATCGATCTCTACCGATCAAGAACGAGCTTTGACGATGGATATGCAAAAGATCTATATGTACCCATATCAACACATGTATGTAGCTTCCTTAAATCCACGCAACACACTTACCAATCTGTTCAGAGCCTTTAAAGACATACAATCGCCATTTCAACGTTGGTTTAGCAGCCTCGGGAGGTTCATTGTACTTTAGTTCCACACCCTTGACAGTATTGGTTTCTGCTGCAAGTTTGCCGGATAATCCAAAGTTGGGTTCCTCAGCAGGTTTCTCTGGTTCTTTTGGTTTCTCTTGTTCACGATCTTCAGGACGACCCCATTCATACTTTTGACGTGGACGATGTTGCTTAGGTGAACCACGACGACGAGGCGCGCTTTGATGGGAACGACGTGGCGATGGGGATCGCGAATCTCTGCGACGACGAGAAGAACGTGCTGGTGGTGATTGGGAATCTCTACGACGATAGTGAGGTGGAGATCTTGAACGACGTTGACGTTGCCGTGGTGATCGTGAGCGGCGTGAAGGCGAGGAAGGCATAGTTGTCAAAGAGAGAGAAAGGGAGTGAGAGAGACAGTAGCTGAAATCCAATTGATTTGTCGTCAATAAAGCATGTCATGCGTACTACAACTCGAAAGTCATGTCAATGATATTACCTTGTACAAAGTGTTCTTGATCCTTGAAGGTGAATAGGCTTTACTATAATCATTTCATAAAGGGGAGAGGAGTGGAGCAGTTTTATTCATCATCATCATCATCCACCATACTTCAATACGATGATCGTATATGGTACAATGACTTGCCATTACTAATGTCCTTTATACATGTTTCTTCCTTCTATCAAACCTCATTGTAGTCATCCATGTTGTGAGTACATCAGGAACCACGTACATACAAAGGTGAGTGGGTGGGTGGGCACGTGCAACGATTTCTATGGCCCCGACAATTTGCATGGCAATGGGCTGGCATTTGGCAGCAGTTATCTCCTTCTCTCTTATACTACCATGAGCGCCGGCCAGACTGTAATCTTGGACACATCCGTAGGCTCGATCGAAATCGAATTGTATACACGACACGCTCCAAAGTACGTAAAGTTATATACACCAACTCCATGGACTCCTTCATCATTGACACGAGTTTGGCAGGACATGCAAAAACTTTTACGAGCTTGTGAGTTCTTAGCACACCCTACCTTTATTACGCGACTCTAAACACGCTTTATTCATATGCACTTCATAGTCTAAGCGAGGATACTATGATGGCGTCAGCGTAAGTTTGATCATGAAAGTGTTATTTAAGAGAGATGAAATGCTGACAGATCGCATAGTTTCATCGCATTATCGAGGTATGATCTACACATATACATTTTCTTATTCCATCTTTTGACACAATCCGTATGATGGATATCAGAACTTTATGATTCAAGGTGAGGAGTATGAGGAGGAGGTATCCAAGGAAACAGCGCTAATAATGGAATATACAACAAGGTGGTGATCCTACTGGTACTGGTCGTGGAGGAACATCAATCTACGGGTAAGAAGGATGGAAGGTTTACATGTCGAACTTTTGTTTATGATTTGGAAATAGTGATAAGTTTGAGGATGAGATCCATGGCGAATTGAAGCATACGGGTGCCGGTATTCTTAGCATGGCCAACGCAGGTCCCAACACCAATGGATCACAGGTTTGTGGGAATGGATGTTGTGCATTAAGGGAACACTCGTTCTTATTGAGTTTCTTTCTTTTGTAGTTCTTTATCACTTTGGCACCAACGCCTTGGCTTGATGGTACGACAGGATGCAATGGATAATAGATACGAATCATCTGACATGGCATATAGGCAAGCACACCATTTTTGGCCGAGTAAGCGATGGTATGAATGTTGTAAAGCGGATGGGATTGGTACCTACAGATAAGAATGATCGGTACGTATACAGGTGGTCCATCTTTTTCAATGCCATAGTAATAATGATGATGATGATGATGATTAGGCCCAAGGATCCTGTTCGTATTATCCGTGCTCGGGTAGAAGAGTAAAAAAGAGCCTCCTTTTTCTCGTACAATAAAAAAAAGTCCTTCAAGGACGAGAAACGTTACCAATGCGCCAGCGTGTGCCGTGTCGGCATTTTATTTTTCATTTTGTTATTCGCTTGCTGTTATCCCAACCAAAAGTAACCACCACAACCACTGCTACCCAACCCACCCTGCACATGCCCAAAGAGATCAAATCACTTGTCGCCTGTTCTCAAGATGTTCTCGCCCGCCATTTGGATTGTAAGACGATGCCATTACGAAACGTCCTAGTCATCTCAGCTCATCCGTGCTTAAACTTTTCCATAGTTCTCGACGACGTTGGAAGGGCTCCGTACAGCTTGTTAAGGGAAGCCCTTTGCAAAGCAACACCACAGCAACTCGATCGTATCGAGCGAATCAATCCAGTAAGTCAATAGCATCGTGTCTTTATTACTTGCATCTCACATGAATTCATCTATTTGCTCAGCATCTGATCCCAGAATCAATTGGTATATAAACAAAAAGCAAAACTCATTCCTGTTGGTGTTACTTAGCAAATTATATAATGTAGAGCTGTGGTTACCGCATTGCTTATCATTTTCCGATATCCGAGAAGCTTATAACCAAGATGTTTACCCTGAATTCACTGATTGGAGGCAACTTTACCATGTAAGTAGACTACTACACCTTCAACAATAATCCCACGTTGTTACTAACTCTCTCACCCACCCCCATCCATATATAGGAACGCGTGCAAGAAAGTGAACGACGTCGACAAATGGCCAGGGCAAAGATGAAAAAGGAATACAACAAGATCCAATCTGAAAAGGCAGCCAAATCCATCAAGGTCTTGTCGGGTGTAGTACCTATACAAGGTCGTAAAACTACCACTTACGAAGCTGCAAGTAAGTTGGACATGTGAAAAAAAATTATACCTAGATAGTTAAACTCTTGCTTGCATAATAGAGCGATCTACAACCAGTAAACTATTCCGAGAAACTCGCAAAGCGGCTGAAAGAACGTAAGTGATGGATCAAATTAGCAGCAGCAGCATGATTAACATCTTGTAGGCATGCCATCTATAAATCCAAACCATCTCCATCAACGGTTGCCAACCAACGACCCCAAAGACTTTCTATGCAAACAACTACAACATCATCTAATCAACGACCTGGATCGGCGTTGACACGCGCATACAATTCACTCTATGAGCAACAACATATGCCACCTCGTTCACCCATATACCGCCCGCTTGTACAGCCACCCTCTCGAATATCATCATCATCATCACCAACAGCAAAGAATACACCTTCACCCTCCCCTTCCTCGTCAGAATGCATACCAACTAGCAAAAAACCTCGTTTGAATGATCGCCATCATCATCATCATCATCACCTGACAACAACGAGCAGGTCGCCAAGGCCAAACTTTTCACCCAATCGAAGCCAATCCGAATCTGCTAGTAGCCATAATGCCTCGACTGCTAAGCGACCCGTAGCGATCGTTAACTTTGACATTTTCAAGCAAGTGAGTGAAGAAGGTTTTAATCCATATCATCATGGCTGATTGATCTTTTATTATTATTCTTATAGCTGAGCTGAAGAAGCTTTTACGATCCATGTTGTACATAGTTGTAGTGTTCCTTTGACCGATGAAGCGATCTTGTTCGTCTTCACATTTATACATAATCTATATTCCCTTGACTGCTGCCAGAATTACTTTGAATGACAGGCGTGATATTGATATACATGAAACGAGAGGGGTTGATGGTTGTGAGGGAAGGTTTGAATGATAGAACATGGTGAATGGGTAGGGATCAACGCATTAGGAAATTCGGGTTGGCTGCATTGCACAATCATCATGTCACCACCACCAACCACTTTAAATGCAGCGCTGGTTTCATTGTTGTTATCTCGACGCTTTCTATTTTACAAATGCCAAACGTTCTCATTGGTGCAACAGGAAGTGTGGCGAGTATCAAGATTCCACAACTTGTTGATCTCTTCCTTGAGGTATATGCTTTCACTCTTCATGCCGAATGGACTTGGCATTGACAATTGGTGTGTGTGTGTGTCTACAGATTCCCGACGTCTCTGTCAAGGTGGTGCCAACCAAGGCTGCTCACTTTTTCTTCACCAGCGAACAAGTCAATGCTGAAATATGTACAGACGAGCAAGAATGGGCTGTAAGTTGACTTTTGAAGGGATGATCATTCAACTAGGCAAGCGAGATAGTAACGAGCTTGTTTCTTTTTAGATGTGGGCAAAGAAAACCGATCCAGTACTTCATATTGACGTAGGTTCACACACATTCACCACCCTACATTTCTTCATCTGATGGATGGTGTTGTAGTTGCGTAATTGGGCTGATGTGCTAGTCCTTGCACCGTTGGATGCAAATACCCTTGCAAAGATTGCAAATGGCCTTTGTGATAACTTGCTGGTAGGTGGATGTCACGTGCCCTTCTTCTAGATCCTCTCACATCCGCTTACTAATGTAGACATGTGTCTTACGAGCATGGAATCCTATAAAGCCGGTCATTGTGTGCCCTGCTATGAACACCAACATGTGGATGCACCCCTTTACCGCTCGTCATCTCGGTGTCTTGCAAGAGCTGCTCAAATTTCAAGTGATTAGTCCCATTAGTAAGACATTGGCATGTGGCGATACTGGTAAGTGAAGTTGTGTGAGCGGGCTATCGCATTCTACATGTTGTTAACATGGTGTCATAGGTGTGGGAGCTATGGAAGAACCTGCTGTCATTGTTGCCAAAGTGAAAGAATTTATCAAAGACGAAAAGATAGGGAAATCAGATATACCAAAATCAGAAAAATTGGATGAAGGAAGCCTTATTTAATAAAGCAATGTAGATGCAAAGATATGTATATTCATATGATGTGAAATAAAAGTGGATTGATGATGAGAGAGTGAGTGAAAGATGATACAAGTAGCAATAGGGGGAAAGGGAAGAAGCAGCAATTAAACGCGAAGGACAATCTTGCCCACTGTTCGATGAGATTCAAGTTTCAAGTGTGCCTTGGCGCCATCCTTAAGATCAAATAGCTGATCATCTCGAAGGACGCTCTTTATAGAACCATTGGCCAAAAGTGGATGTAACTCGCCAGCAAATCGGTCCCAGGGCAAGTGTACCACCACACGATATGGGCGACATCCACCAATTAAGCGTCCCAAAACGGTTAATCCCATCTTGAGGCCACCAAAGAACCCGACTTTTTCGGCACCAGCATGCATTTGAGGACCAACAGCAGTAGCGTAAACGGATCCTTTCTTCAACAAGCCCACAAATTGGTTGTAATAATCGTCGCCACCAACGCAGTCAAAGATCGCATCATAGCTATTCACCTCCTTCTTCAATTCATCCATCTCGTGCTGCAGGTTGTAGGCAACGGTTCGATCTGCACCCAAGCTGGACACAAACTCTGAATTCCTTTCACTGCAAATGGCCACCACATGTGCACCGGTAGCCTTGCCAAGTTGAACAGCGTACGTGCCAACACCACCAGAGCCACCAATGACGAGAATTTTCTTTCCACTACTACTCTTGATAGGCATGTTTCCTAGAACAACAATACCTTGGAAGGATGTAATACCTAAAAGAACAGGGATCAGTATACGTTGTTTTAATCATCTTTAAAAGCACATGTACTCACCAGCAATACCAACAGCAGCGGCTTCTTCAAACGACATGTTGCTTGGTTTCTTCACGATGGCACCTTTACCGAGCGTGGTAACAAGCTACAAATACAAATTGTTTAATACCGTTGTATTCCATCCACGTCATTGTGGCATAGTTACTTACGTATTCAGCATATGCACCATACTCTTGGCCAATGGGTACACTCAAACCACCATAAACTTCGTCACCAATCTCAAAGTCCTTGACTGCCGAGCCCTTGGCTACCACAATACCCGCATAATCGCTTCCAATGATATTGGGTGGGTTCTTGAATAACATGTCGGGCACGTTGCCTGCACGGTATTTGGCTTCGATAGGATTGACACTAACAGCTTTGACCTTGACCAAAATGTCATTGGGATTGCGAATAGCAGGTGTCTTGATCTCGACGTATTTGAGGGCTTCCTCTGCTGGGCCATAGCGAACCAGCTGCAAGGCATGCATGGTGGATGGGATCTTGTAAGAATCAGTCATTGTGTTTGTTTCGTTGTTGTATGAGAAGAAGAAGCAAAAAGGGAATAGAAAGGAACCAGGATTTATGCACTTTTGATCAGGTCACACAAAGATGAGTGGCGAGTATGCGTGTTCTTTCTTTCTTTGTATTGTTCGCGATTACCGTAATCAAAGCGGCGCCTCGAAAGTAACACAACATTTAATGTATATCGTTTACCATGACTCATCTGACTTGCCGCGTGGCCTTACTTTCCATAAACAATGATGGGACAGTACTTTTAGGTAATGCCACCTAGCTCTCTCTCATTACTACGACTACAGGCCTTTCCCAAGTAAATGGCTAGTTAAACTCCGTTGCACATAATAAAACACTTTTCCTTTTCACATGCTGTTGACGTTGACTGATGATGTGATATACGAGGAGGGAGAAAAAGGAGACCATCGCTGAAACAATGATCTGATTTTTCTCATGAGCTATATAGGGTAATTTACGTGTGAAGGATGGATCAAGTGGTTTTGGTTGTCATGGAGGAGTTGTCCTGGATACAGTAGTGCACGGGCCCCAAATTGATTAATGGTGGACTGGAAAATTTTGATCCTTTGTTGGGATCACCTCTCCTTTTGATAAATCTCTTTTATTTCTGGCCGTGTGAACAAAAACATGCACGTACATGCACATGTCTGGAAGATGACCTTTTGCATATCGCATTCCCATGGTTACATTGTTCAAGAGCTTCGTAGAATCAAGGATGGCCTTTGATCGCGTTCTCTGCTATATGCATGTGGTACAAGCGTTTGACCAAGATGGATCATCACTATGATGTTAAGAATTGGCATGGTTGCTATAGGATTCTTTCCACGACCAAGAGACATGGCAATGCTCGTTGTTTCCTTCCCCAAAAGCGACGTTCGTGCGTCTCATTGTTGCAATCTCAGGAGGTGTGTCAATCCCAACCCTTTTTTTATTATGTCAGACACCCCATTTCTTTATGCATATGGTGCTTTCAGATGAAAATGCTTTGTGTGTAGATTGATCAGCTAGCTATGTCATCGGATGAGGGATCGGAGACGTTTGCAATAGATGTGTGTACGTGAAGAACGAATTCGACAAAGGCATCGTTGAAGGGAATGCTAGTTAAAAGAAGGTTGGGCACTATTAGCTATAGCAGTCCAGCGAATAATGACCCTCATCATGCTTGGGCATTGTACCACCATTACCCACATTCGCCGGGGCCGAAAAATCGCGCGCTGTTGTGTGTCTTTGTTCTCTCCACCCCATTTTTTCCCACAATGAGCCAGCTCTTGAGGCATGTTCATTTACGTGTTGGGTGCTTGTCAACTTCGTAGCTAACATGTATACGCAATAGATTATCGACAACACGCCACGTAGTCAATCGCACGATCCGACAGCGTTGTCGAGCATATGCTACCCATCAACAGCAACCATCGCAACCACAACGAGCAGCTCCACGATCGTCGCTTATTTCGCAAAAGACAGCAAAGGAATGGAAAGAACTCTCGACGCCTCAAAAAGGTAACCTAGGAGGGAGTATGTTTTGGTTATGATAGAACGCGTTTTTCTTATGGTATGTCTTTATCAGTGGTGGCTGCATCCAAGGCTACTGTGAATGTTGGTGTTATTCTTGCTGGTGTTGCATTGACCGGTGGTCTTTTGTTCTTGGTTGGAAGGGAATTATTTGGCTCGGATAGTACGACAGCTATCTTTTCAGATGCAGTGGATCGTATCAACGCACATCCCGAGGTAAGGACATCAAACATCATCATAAGATATCGCTATGGGAACCAAACATTCATTCTTGAAATTAGGTCTCTGAACTCTTGGGAAAACCTATCAAAGCACATGGTGAACCAAGTAGAAAGCGTAATCGACGTGTTCAGCATCAAATTGTTGAGGATGGTCAAGGCAATCCACATTTGTTTATGCGATTCTACCTTGAAGGACAAGACAACCGAGGCACTGCTTTGTTGGTAAGTCATGATGGAAGGGAGGATACCATTGATCCAGATAATAACTTTTTCTTTTAAAATAGGAAATGATCAAGGTATGAAGGAAGGAAGGGTGAAAAGGGATCTTATCCTAATGTGTGGGTATCGTTTAATAGGATGATAGTGGTACTTGGCAGTACAAACGTTTGCTTGTTGATGTCCCAGGTCAAGGGTATCCCTCTCGTCGCTATTTCATAGAAGGACAACAACAATGAACACTCTACGCTTGAACAGAAGAGCATTTTCCAGAGCATCTCCTACGAGTGTGATTTATGAAACGATGTCAATCCGTTCGAATGGCAAATAAGGTGGCATGGGGGATATAGATATCATGGACATGATTAGCAACCCTGGATTAGTGTTGGATATTTGAGCTTGTTGTTGTGATTTGCAAATTGAATGAAATCTCGATGATTGTTGATACAGCACGTGAATTGGTGGTAGTTTGACAGGTGGTGATAACGGCTAGTGGTTATGAGTCTCTCTCTCCTTCTTGATCAAATACAATGATAGCTTTATTTACAAAGAATAAAGGGAACGTTTCTATGGAGTATGGCTATAGCCATTGATTGCCCTTGTATAAAACATCTTTGTATCAGGAGGCATAAAATAAACATGTGTGGAGCAAGTCAGTCACGAAAGTTGAGGTTACTGTTGCCTTGATTGCCAGCACCCTTTCCTCCTCTCTTTCAATACAACACACCACCCACCACCCCACTCAACCAACCCCTCCTCCTTTTTTTCGACACCCAGGAATGGAGAAATCGTTTGCAGGCCTTCTGCGTAATTCACGGTTAGCGAGATACGATCGTAAGCTTGCTCAAGTGTACTGTGTCTCTCGAGAGAATCAGCAAAAGGGCAATTGGGGCTTGAAGCGCAACCTCCCCAGCGTGATCCGCACACCATTTGTGACCATTTCCGATTTGGATACGGCAGAACATCAAACGCCATGGCGATCGGGCACCGACCAGGTTATGTTTGTGCGTCGTTGGAAGGAGAACTTTGTCAACTCAAAGAAACCGGTTCCTCGGCCCGAACATGTTGAACACAATGTGGCTCTTATGACACCTGCTCAGTTTAAGCACTTTGCCAAACAAGCTGCCAAACGCTCGCCTGATTTTCATCAAAAGTTACAAGACAAGGTGTTGAAGAAGGAGCAAATCTTTGAATATCTTGGTGTTACTTTCAACGATAGCCCAGCAACCGGTGTTGTGGGTCCAACCTACAGTGAGCATCAAGTGGAGATGAATTACCCCGTCCAAGGTCGATTCCTCAACAATGATCGTGAAGGTTATGCAGTGGGTATCGGTGGTGTCGTAGCCTTGTGCTTTAAGCGTTACGTTTCCAATCCTCGATTGCATGGTGACAGACGACAACGCATCTTTTATGTCGAAGAAGCTTCCATTGATCCACAAGGTAGGCCACATGTGGTCGTCAGCCCATACAAACCAGGTGTTTCTTCCATTCCTTCGATTCTTGGTGGTGAGGACGCCGAGGGTGATGTGCTATTATCATCATCAAATGGCATGAAGGCTGAGGACCTATGGAACACAAGCCGGGTACGTCAGGAACGACCGATGCAGGACAAACCAGATAATGTACAAGCAAACCCCAAGCATAAAGAGTTAATGGAGTGCCTCGATGTCTTTACTGATAAATACGGCTCAAAAAAGAATTAGGATTATCATAGAAATAAAAACAATATCGCGTAGACCATCATTCATCATTGGGAAAACAAAGGAGGTTTATAATGTATAAATTGAGATGTGGATCTTCATAAGGGGTGGAATAGATCACGTGAGCTTGAGCTTGTTACTTGTCATCAAAGAAGGTTGCCACCATTGTTCTTAAGATAAGGGAGGGATGGAAGGGACATGTACAGTAAAGCGGTCTTTCCGCATTTGGATTTCTTCGAGCAAACGCCAACATACCTCTTTATCAATGAGCAAATACCCCCCATTCTTCGACTCAGCTCTTCTTGGTCTCGATCCCTTATTCTCAACTGCATTGAAGCTCTTTGCAAAGGCCATTCTCGACTTGAAACCGCTACCCGATCAGCCAGGTACAATGAACACGGCATGTCAATATGGGAATCGTTGACTGATCAGCGTGTCAGATCTCTATGTCTTAAACCAATGCCACGTTATACGATATGCTGAGGTGTGTGGAGTGATTGTATCGGTGGAACAAACCTATAACACGATCATATACACATGTAAGTTGATCTCGTATTCTTTTGAGGTGATGCTCACATTCATGCCAATAGTGGATGATGCGACTGGCACCTTACAATGTTGTCAATGGAAGAATCAAGGCAAAATTATCAAACCGCTTGCACTTGGAACAACCGTGTGTGTACGTGGACGTATTAATGACTTTCGAGATGCGAGGCAGATCAACATACAAAGACTTGGTAATACTTTACATCACCTTCTCTAATGGAAAACACCCCCACTTAAACCTTTTTTATGTATAGATGTTATCGATCAGAACCGACAATTGATGCATGATATATGGGCGGCCCGTTTGCTTGAAACCACCTATGCTGAACCACCCATGATACCCCAGGACATCATCGACGATACAAAAGAGATCAAAAAGGAGCTGCAACAGCACATGGATGAGAATTGGACGGACTTTCTTGCGTCCTCTCAGGTAAGATGGCAAATCAAAGCAAGATGAAATGGGCCTTGCTGATCATTTCTCATAGCAACAAGCCGCGATTGTCAAGGATGAAAAGTACTTTAAGCAGGAGATGCTCGAATTCTTACGCTCAACATCGGGTGAAGGGCCTTTTTCAAAAACAAAGCCACGAGGACATAAACCACTTCATACACTGGCTCGGCAAGTCATCACACAGCATGTACGTTTTCTTTTCTTTTCACGCTTGTTTAAATTTGCCTATTGACATGAGCCTTGTGATAGCAAAAAGAAACCGCTACCAGTCAAAATATTGGCACTTTGTTCAAGAATACGATCGGAGCTCTTTTAAAGGAAGGATGGGTCGTCGAGTCAACCAGCGGCGGTACAGACATGTTCTTGCTTGTAGACGATGTAAAGCTCGAGACTTGTATTATCAACATCATCAAAGACGCCATCCAAGCCCTTCCACCACGGTATCAAAATGGTAATTGGATAAGAGGGGAAGAACTTTACTTGAGAAAAGATCAATGCTAATCAGGTTCCTTTTTTAAAGGCGGGATCATGTTGGATTATATTATCATCAAGGTCCAAAAACAAGACCCCTATACCAAGTTGCCACGTGATCGAATTGTTCGTTGTATAGATAGTATGGTTACGAGGAGTATTTTATATAACACGCGTGCAAGAGAATATAAACCCTGTTGAATGATGATGATGACAAAATACAAGTGTATGCTAGTGGTTTCTGATATACATCTCGTCCGAGTACCAAATGTCATAGTCTGCATCATTTTCATAATCCCCAAATGCATGCAACGCCATCACCTTAAGCTTGTAGGTTCCTGAGGGTAATGGTTTACCATTATTGCTGAAATCTTGTATTGAAGCGGCTTCCTCTTCCATATGCAGCTGATGATCAACGTTTTTGGTGGATCGAAAGAGTTTTGGTTGCATGACAGCCAACCCTGCTGCTGCAGCTGTGCTTTGCTCTGCCATTGCTTGCTCTGGTGATGTAGCAATATCGCCAGCCCAAGCCATAAGAATGGAATCATTGATATCATGGACATTGTTCCTTCCAAGAAATGCCCAATAGCCACCAGGAATAATACCAAAGGACTGGGATGTGTTTTTGGCATCCACCGCAGTAACGAGAAGCAAGGGTGAAGGGTGGATCAATTGTAGCTGGATAAGAGCGGGTGATCGGCTGCTAACACCTGCCGTATCAAGCATCACCATGGGCATAGACCTGTTGACATAAAGTACAGGAAGGCTTCCCAATTCAACAGAGAGACCAGCATACGGCAAGTAAAGTACATTGTCGTCGTCATTCTCCTTGGCAATCTTAAAATAACCCGAATACACCGATGGCGCTTGAGTATCAGCAGGTGCACGTAGACGCACCGTAACATTGGCTGCTTCATTGGCTGGGATGCTGACTTCGTTGGGGTATATGCTCTCTACAATGGCTTGTGTCCCTGGATCATCGAGCTGGATAGGTTGCTGCAGTGGCGCCATATCATCACCATTGCTGTAGCCTTGTACAGTGGTTGCTGGGACATGGGTAATCTTGTAATCGCCTGCCATACGCCCATTATTGTGAATAGTGAATGAGTATTCATTGTTGGGTGCTTGTCGTGATAGATCACGCAATGCAATTTGTTCAGGGGTGACTCTGGTGCTGGCATGGATGGATTTGTAGACGTTGATTAAACCTGAACCTTGACGAGCAACCGATTCAAATGCTGAAGATTGATATCGGCTTAGTGGATCACCAGTATTAATGAGCGTTGCACGTAATTCTTCTGGATGCAGGCTACGACCACCACCTTTGGCTTGTTGCAAAAGCGCAATGATACCAGCAACATGTGGGCTTGCCATGCTTGTACCACTATGATTGATTTTCCATTAGAAGCCGTCTCTTGGTCAAAAATGATCCCTCATCCTTTATACCTTAAAGTTGCATAGCCTCCCTCTTTTATGAGATAAGTTGAATAAATCTCCCCACCAGGTGCAGCAATATCAGGCTTGACGCCCAAGTCGGGTCCTAAGCCCCATGAGCTATATGAACTGATGGTTCCTATAGGTCGTTGTTGAGTACGTGTATTTTCAAACAAAGGTTGGCAGCCTTACCTGCAGTCGGTATTTCGAATTGAACATCTTCATTTGGCAACTCAAACTGTACCCCTGGATTGGCCATTGTCATGTTGAACAATGACTCCCCTTGCTCATTGGAAATACCACCACATTGAATGCGTATTGTTGGGTCATTGATAGATGGGTTCACGAGACCTGGATTGTTGTTGTAGACAATGGCTGCTATAGCACCAGCCGCCTGTACATTTTGGACCTATGATAATAGTATACTTGCATGAGTAAGAGGGAAAGAAAGAGAATCCAATGCCACGTTTAAACCTTTTCAGAGAAATAACATCCACCACGTGCAATCAATGCAATCTTCCCCAAGAGATGATTCGAATGTACAGGTTGGCAAGCATCATCAGGTGGCATAAAAGTATCGGATACAGGTACAATCTCGCCTTCAGAAACCGGCAATGGCTTCCCTGATGAAGTTGAATATCCTATTCGTGCCCCCAATCCATGATCAGCTTCAGCTATTATACCTCCCAAGGTATCTTACATATGTAACTTACCCACTTGAAAATCATTGTACCTTATTGGGTGTGCCAAAGTGATCGAGTTATCGGTGCTTGCCACAGAAAGAGCATGTCGGCCTAACGAAGGTGCTCCCACTTGAAACATGCCTTTGTCGCCTTCATTACCAGCAGCTGCTACCACCATCATGCCTTTCAGAGTGAGTACGTCTGCCAAAACGGACGCTGGCGAATCCGCCCATCCCAAATCGCCTAACGATAGGTTGATCACATCCATGCCGTCATAGTATGCTTGTTCCATTGCTTTCATAATCACATCATCCGCGCTGCTACCAGAACATCCAAAGATTCGATAGGCTCCAAAGGTGACTATTGACACAACATGAGCAAGGTAGGCTATTAGGATCCCCATACCATACTAAACCTACCATCAGGAGCAACGCCTGTAAATTGAAATTCCTTATCATCAGCACCAATGATACCGGCAACATGCGTTCCGTGTCCATTACAATCCATAGGATCGCCATCGGGTATAGGTTGGTTATCGCCTGTGTAATCATCTCCAACAAAATCATATCCAAAAGCGACGCGGCATTGACTCCCAAAGCATCCACCCAAGCTGGGATGTGTATAATCGAGTCCTATAAATCTTGCATGAGATAGGTGCGTCCCACCCCGAATTTGCTAGCTATTATGCTTACCACTATCAATAATTCCAACTTTGATGTCTCGACCTGTCAACCTAATCATCGTCATCAATGATCCACCATGGTAGTAAATTGTTCATTGATGCTTACCCTAGCTCCTCACGCAATTGAGTGACACCCGTATCATTGTAATAGTTGAAGAGTCCTGTTGCTGGCTTTTTTCCAACGTGAAGTAGTTTTGCATTTGGGCGTGCAACGGCGTTCTATGTACGATGATAATGATTACCAATTCATCCTACCTATCTCATTTTGCCTCACTATGCACATACCACAGGCCATGTGCGATGTATGTCTTGTCGCATAAGGTTAAAGAAACGAGTAGCGTCATTGGATGTGTTGAACGATAGCGAAATGGCATTCATCATATCATATCGATGTCGTAGATGATGTTCAATCTTGTGTTCGGCCAACCGTTGAAATAGACCATCATCATGATGGGGTTGTTGAAACTCGACAACGTATGTATTGGGTAAAAAGAGCTGTTGACTGTCATTTGCAAAGACGACCACCGCTGTGCACGCGAGTAAAGAAAATATCAACAGCCATACCATGCTTCATCCAAATAAAGAGAAAGGGAAAGGGAAATGCAGAATAAAAAGTAAAAAGGGTCCAAGGGAAATATACCTGTTTGCCACCATCCCATTCATCCATCCATTTGAAAGCTCACAAACAATCCCCGTTTATTCAATCTTTGGCTGTAAACTTTGCATAATAGTCTTTTGTCCTCTTTTCGTATAATTCCTGAGTGCATTCTGGTAATTCATCTTGAAATGTACCTAGAATCAAGCATCTTGTCTTAGCTATCATTGTGCCCACATGTCTCCTTCCTTTACCTGGTGATCCAGAGTACACCGAAAATGAAGGCACTACAGTATTAGGCGGGATCACAGTATTGTCGGTAATGCAACAGCAATCTTTGATGATGGCAAACCGGCCCTATATGAAATATAAGCAAACACTAGATCCCTTTTTACCCCCTTCTTCATATACAAACTTACAATGATGCAGTTTTTTCCTATGGTCACATACGAGCCGATGGTGGCAGCTTCAATGATGCTTCCCTCGCCAATAGTAACATGATCACCAATCTTCATAGGATAATAGCTGAAAATGCTGCAAACAAAGAGTACCATCAGTGTATGCCATTCAACCCCATAACGTCCATGTATGTATGTATATACCCTTTGTAAGTCTTGTAAGGTGGTCGTATAATAGATCCCTTGGAAAGAAGGCAATAGCGTCCAATAGCAACTACAACAGCATGGCCACCACCCGTCCGCCGAAGATCACCGCGAATCACACATTCGGTTTGTATAATAGTCTACTGAAAGACACAGCGTGAATGGACGTCCCATGACGAGAGTATACGTATACTGCTGACCTTGCCTCCAAGGATAATGTTTTGACTACCACAAATGACGGATGCGCGGGAAACCTTGTTGCCTGTATCCTAGGAAACCAACATGAGATGAAATAAAAGAGACAGAGACAGAGAGCTATGAGATTACCGTTTCAATGTATTCTGCACGGTTGTAGTACACGATGGGAGCGTCCATTCTGGAAAGGGACGTCTTTAAAGAAATAGCGGGTGGTGGGTGTCAAGCTCAAGATCATATGCAACTTCTCAGCCAGCTGTTTTCGGAGAGACGTTGCATGGAAGCAGCTCTGCTATACATAAGCATGTGCCGTAACTTGATTGTCTCTTACTTTTCATGCGCATTTTCTTTAAAAGGTGATCACAACAACAATGGGCTGAATAGTTCAATAAGCCATGGTATGTGCCAAATGACTGAAAGAATCAACATGAATCAAGATACGTATGTCAAAGAATGAATAAATGGATGGTCGTCACCACCTTATATATAAACGTGTTCTTTTATTGTAAGATGTCTTTTCGAAACGTCTATGGAATTCCAAAAAGTACATGCGTAGTAGTGATAGGTCGTGACAATGAAGTTGAAGGTGTAGATGCTCAATTGGTTCATCCTTTGCAGTGCCAGTAAATAAGGTCAAAGTCACCCACTCATCAACATGATCGGATAAGAGATTACAAGCAGCTGCATGTCGTCGTTGAAAGTCTGCTGTGTAAGTTGACAGACACCAATAGCACGTAACTCGATGCATTCGATATACCCCTTATCTACTTGCAATGATGGCATGGTAGCAATCATCATCATCCTTCTTTCAACAATGGCTTCGTGTTGCTCAAAAACCATTCCTCTTTTTGGTGTCTACTGAAGATGCCCCATTTGCCCATTACCTTTGATATGCGTATCCCCTCTAAACATTCCAACGTATAGTTTTCTAACATGCTGGCCTTTATTTTGGCGTACATATGAAGTTTTGAACAATAGTATATTCCGGGACGAGATAACGATGGAAGCACCACTTAGTGAGCCTTCTTGCCAGCAGCCACTAGAATAACGCAAAACAATACCGTGGTTAGCATACATGAATTCTCCCAATCCAACATTCGTATCTTTTTCATACGTACAAGCAGGGTTTCTGGGGTCGTTCTTGTATTCGTCGCCTAATTGAAAAAGAAAACACGAATGAATACGGGGTTGCTTTGGGTTGTTTTTCTTTTGGTCACTCCAACAAGAAGAAGAAGAGCGATGGCTTACTGTTAATCATGGCGGTTTGCATCTTGGCAACAAGGAAGAAGACGGTAAGACCACCAGCGATGAAAGGAGCAGCGGGACGGAGGAAGGGAGCGTTGAACTTGCGCATGCCAAACATTTTAGTAATGTAGTGAAAGAGGACAAGGACCCCTTTGCCAAGCAGAGTTTTTAGCAGGGGGCGCGCTCGTGACTGCGGTGTATAGACTTTAACCCACTATACTCTTTGCTGCGCTGGTGAACAATCCAACCCCTGCGTCGTCGTCGTCGACTTGAATTCCCGACGTGTCAATTAGCATAGTGCGTGGTACCCATTATCCAACAATGACATTTATCCTCTAATGAAAAAACCTATTGCTGTGTCTTTAATACGTACATGACATGCTTGTATCTATAACATGATCACTTTGATTCGCTGTCTCTTTTCTTTTGTCATCTATAATCATTGTTGCATCCTCGCTCTGCTTAAAGATACCCGCTTGCTGATTGTGCTATATAATTTCATCATGTCCCCTTATCGAAAGATCCAAGTTAACTATAACCTCGAACCCAGCAATCTATTACTCGCTCGCATCATTGCAACAGATTATTGTATTCTCGTATCCAAAACGCTTTTTTAGATATACATGATGTATTGGCTGATCTGTCATCCTGTTGTTATTCACGGCTTTGTGCACATCGAGATGCCACACGCGAGACAACGTTCGCTAAGCACAAAAGAACATCTTATGAGACATCACAGAATAGCACATGTGCTCGTGCTCCTAATTTCATTCCCATCACAATGGCCTTATAACCAGGTTTACAGGATATGATCCTATTCATACAATGATGATGAGACCGCTAATCACATGGTTTCTTTAATGACCTTGAAACTGTTTCCATTATACTATTTTTGCATTGTAGGCATCCACCAAGGTATGCATTGTCTATTGTATCACAGCAGCATATTGTTTGTTTGACTTAATTTGGCGAGGATGTATACATTTAAGTGCAGGTCCGAGACAAGCATTGTTGGAGATATTTCCCTCGCTTAATACTTTACTAATGAATATAAATATCATACTAGATGTGAATAGGTGGATGTATAACCAATCAACATGGATCCAAACAATCGCGCAAACGCTGGTATGAACCAAGGCATGGGCAATCTCAAGGAGACTGCCGGCAACATGATGGGCAGCCAAAAGATGCAAGGCGAAGGCCAAAGCCAGCGTCAAACCGGCAAGTTCCAAGAAATGGAAGCCAAGGCCAACGAAATGTGGCAAGATGCTAAGAACAAGGTCGGCGATGCCTTTAACATGGACAAGGGCAACCAAAACAATCGCTAGAGTTTATTTTGTATGAAATGAAATGTATCATTTGTCTAATTACGATTGCTGGAGCTATCAGTGTGGGGGTTGAGAAAAGTGGATGACGTCTTCTACTACATATGGGGTCAATGATGATGGCGATGATGTTCATTTAGTTGAAGGAGGAAGGGTCCCTGTTCTATCTCTCATCTTTTTATTTGTTTGTATTTGTTCTCTTACATTGGCTCCTTCTTGTACTCGCTGAGGTACTTATCGGCTTTGGGATATCACGTCAATGGGAATCAAATGTCAAATTTCACACATGATTGAGAGTCAGCGAAGCTCCTTTCCTCTTTGCATAACACCCAACAACCATGGGCCCAAAACCAGCTCTGAAAAAGAAACGACCTCCCACTTCCACCAACAACAACAACAACAACAACAATGCCAAAGAAAAGGTCATGAAGGAGAGTGTCCAGCATCGGGCGCGTATGCAGCAATTGGTGTTTTCCTGGCAAGAAAAGATCTTTTCAATTCCAAAGGCGCCATCCTCGTTGCTGCGACAAGCTGCAACGATCCTTCAACCACAAACGTACGATGAGATCGTTGAAGAACGTGCTGTACAAGATTGGTGTGGCTATCCTCTCTGCGACAATACGCCTCAAAAGGACCAACCTCGTTACCACATTTCACTCTCGAGACGCAAGGTGTTCGATCAGTCTGAATTGGCGTCGTTTTGTTCGGAGGCGTGCCTTCAACGAAGCAAGTACTTTCGCATGCAGCTCTCTGAAGACCCTGTGTGGGTACGTGATATGCAAGCTGTACCCAATGTACATATCATTCGGTTGGATCAAGATGTCAAGTAAGTTTTATTTTCATTGTGTTGTATTATCACGATTGGATAGCTAAAACGTGTTTTCATTGTACATAGAAAAGTATTGGCGAATGAGCAACAAAAGAACAATCAAACGAAGCATTCAGGACATGAGATACGACAAAGCTACGTGCAACAACTCTTGGCCAATGTACCAGCAGCAACAGCTGGAGGAGAACACACCGAGTTACGAATCGTGGAGCATGATGATGCGATTGTGATGGATTCTGAAACACCTATTTCAGGCGTACATGATGCAATTGAAGGTTATCGGATCGATGTAAAACGCAACAACCAGCAACCAACAACCATCATATTGCAGCAACAACAGCAAACAAAACAGCCACCTCGACAACAAGAAACTGTTGCCATGGACACCAAGGATGAAGAGACATTGCTGGAAGATGCTATGGATACAATGATGAAACTCAAGGATCTCAAATTGGATCAACCTACCGAGATTGAAAGAAATGCACCACAACCACCAAAGCCGCCATCATCATCATCGAGTCGACGTCCTTCTAAGCAAAAAGTACAACCATCACCTGTTGGAGCACCCTCCTCCTCATCAACTTCACCGAATACCAACGACACATCCTCTTCAACAAAGGAAAAGGTGATCAAGATGGTCGTACCCAAACCGCCTGTCAAGAAGAAAAAGGCTCAATTACCTGAAATGTCTCTCTTTGGCAAGATATGGACGATGACGGATCGATTAACCACCAAAGCGACGCGACGTTACTTTGATCAGTTGAGGCATACGGATACTGTGGATGTGAGGGAGATTTTGATCCAAGAACAGCAGCACGGACAAAATGATGAATCAGCATTGATGCGTGGCCAAATCTTTAGTGAAAAGATACTTGAAACGTAAGTTGAGGTAGATGGATGGGATATTCACGGATGAGGTTGTTCATGGACAAACCCCCTTTAGGTTTTCTGTTATACGTGCACAAATTGGATTCGAGAACAAGCTTGAGGATGATTTGATTGATCTGATACAAACGTTCAAATTCAATGACGCGTCCATGGTGGTACTGGATGGATCACAAGCTTACATGATGACATTGGTTTTGTTCAAGGCGTTGGCAGAGCTCACGATCAAGGATTATGATTGGCATCCAGGATTCGAGGCATGCTGCAGTGCTGTTGGCGAGACGAGTGACACCATCGATGCATGTGTCAGAGTATTGAAGATTGCGAGCACGTGAACCCACCCTATGTACATAGAATTTTTATTCCCGATTACGTTTTGCTGGAGATTGTAATTAAATAGAACCGAGCTGGTACTACAGCATTGTTTGGAAGAACGCATCACGCCTGTGTAACAACTCGTTGACATCGTGTGGCAATGACGCCATTGAGCTTTCGCTATTTCTCTCGCTTCTCTTTGATCTTAATGCATTCAACTTGAGTTATCACCCGAATTGCGTATACGCTACCCATTCATCGTTTTGCTCAATTTCCCTTATTCACACACAGAGTTTGATTGCTGTAGTAGCACAACAAAAGCAATATCCAACAATGAACAAGAGAACACGAAGAACTCTCCTTTTTGATAAGCATCTAAAGAAAGAGCCCATTACCACGTGTCTGATATGAAGAATGTATCTTGTCGAAAGCAGTATTTTGAGAAAAAAGGTTTGGGATTCCCCCCCCAACCCCCGCCATCTTGCTTTTATCACCTGATCAACATTCATTATGCGTTTCTGAACCTGCGTCTTACAACCACAATGGACATCATATAAAGAGCCAACCATTTTGAGCAGCAAGCGCCATTATGTACCATTCTAGGGTGTCCACATGTAAACATTGCTTCCCGCTACGTTTGCTTCTTTGCCGAAATAGTACAGTAAAATGACCACGACAAAGAGCACCAATCCCATACAATATATGAAATAGGTCATCACCACCACTTTCGCAAGGCTAACGATTGTGCTGCTTCTTCGTCCTCTTTTGGTGCCTCTAATAAGAATGTTCGATGGTGCATTGTTCAGAGTACAATATAGTAACTACTATGAGCGATGCCATAATCCATCGCCTTTTTCAGTGTATAAAAGACTTTGCTTGAAGAAGAATACAAAAACCTCCTTTCTACTATCATCCATACAATCTTTAATCACATTTCACTATCTCCCTGCTTCCATCATCATTCTGAAAATGGTTTATAATTGTGCACGAGGGTGTTTTGATAGAACCTATCATATGACAAGACATCAGTCCAAGTGCTTACTAACTTTTTTGGCCCAAGGAGGTATGCATCATGGTCATTTTTCGTGTTAGATTTTCACTAAAACAATTATATTCTAAAGCATGGCAAACATGGGTACACCGCAGTGTGCCGGGCGAAGACTATAAACATGGTGTCTTTCGTTGTCCTTGCGGCCTTTTCGCTGATGTTAATCCTACATCAGTACAAAGCCATGCACATACATGCCTTCTCGCCAATCCTAACAGGGAGAGACCACAACGTTTCACCAATCTCATCCAAAGCGCTGCCCGACGAATGGTACAATACGAAGATGATTTAGCTGATAGAGCGACTAGGGTTCACCAGCTCGTATTAGCTGATCCAATGATGTTGGAGCTTCCTATAGAGCTCATGGACGATGCTGAGGATAATGTTGCTGAAGCAGAAGCTGGTCCGAATGCTCAAGCTGGCTTTCAGCCAATCATTCTAGAACCTGTGGAAGGAACACCTGAGGAAGGAACACCTGTGGAAGGAACACCTGAGGAAGGAACACCTGTGGAAGGAACACCTGAAGAAGAATCACCTGAAGAAGAAACGCCTGAAGAAGAAACGCCTGAAGAAGAATCACCTGAAGAAGAATCACCTGAGGAGGAAGGACCTGAGGAGGAAGAAGGACCTGAGGAAGCACCACCGCCAGATCTAGACGACTTTGAACAATTCTTTAATCATGTCAGGCCGTTAAACAATGATATGAAGCTTTTGCTCGGATATCCTCATAGTCGACGCCACGAACGCTACTATCCAGATAGTATTAATCTATCTCAACGGTTAACTGAGTATTTGCTCAACCCCCACAAGCTGACCCATGCTGCTCCATTTCATTTGAAAGCGATCCAAGTCCTCATTGGTGATCTTGTAGAAGATACTAGAGTGGCGATTATTAATGCGCTTAGAAATTTGATTATGGAGACACCTCATCCATTTCCAGCAGGCCGGCATATTTCGATAAACTATGAAGTAATGGTGGATTTCCGTCGTGAGCCTCTCTTTGAGGTCGAAGTGATCCCGCGCAACACCAGCGTCGACAACTTAGCCAAAATGATCGCCACAACTGCCAGACTGGGCGTTCTCAATTATCCCGGTGTCCAGATCCAAATTGGCGAGGCTAACTTTCTTCCCAACAATCTTTTCTAATGCACCCAAAGAAAACTATTCTACCCTCCAAGAATTTACAGTCATCATTGTTACAATAAATCAAATCATTTGCTTTAATCACATACATTTTTACAGTATTGGTCTTTTGAGATTGTACGAATGATTTCTTCTTATTGGTGGGAAAATGATGGCGAAAGTATGGTTGGTGTATGTATGCAAGGTGGACTTGGTATTGTACCATACACTATATAGTAAAAAGGATGCTTGAGGCTTGGCCAAGAGCATCTTGTGTGAAAGTTTCAGGTTCGAGAGGGGCAATCTCAATATCAAGGATTGATGTACAGTGTTCATGCATTTGTATGGCAGTGTGTCTCACAGGCCAACCTACTTAAATTTCCACTCCTTCCACTCCCACAACTTCTTGTCTCTTCCTCCCATTCTCATCTGTTGACCCCATTCAAATACAACTACCAGCTTCGAACGATTGTCCTGCTTCAACCCATCATGTCAATCCTACAACTGCCTTGATCCGATTGCCTTTGACTGAATGAGAAGTCCATGGCGTGTACACCCCACTACAGCACCCGCGTTCCTTAACACTTCACCTTCTCTTGTTACACCCATCTACCACGATCAAACGTAACAGCATTCATTCCAGCAGTTGCTATTCGTTCCATTGTCTCAAGCAGTGTTCACAACCTTGTCACTCTACTACAACACACGCTCTTGCACGCTCCTCTTCCACGACCAAACGTAACAGCAGCTGCCATTCGCAAGGTCTCAAACAGCATCCTTTACTTGCAGCCTTTTTTACGTGAACAGCAGATGGCCATTGTATGGAGGCAGCTTTTTTACGTGTAGCAACTTGCTTTCAATACACATCGGCTCTTATGGATGATGCCATATCAATACGGCGCAATACAAGCAATCATCACCTTGTTGAGCTGCGATGGAAAAGGACCAAGAAAGGGATCGACCAATGGAGAAGGATCAGCAGCAATATTGGACTTGAAATGGTTATGATGGGTGGTTGCAATCAAGTGCAGCGATGAGAAAGGAATCCTGGAATGTTGCTTTGGTTACTCAGCTCGTCGTCAGCATGAAAAGATGGATCAAACATGTGGACACGGCTGAGGATGATGATGCATTGGATGGGATTGTCGAGAGGGCTTTTATCTTTGAGGAAAAGGTGCTTTACAACCATGGATGATATTGGTGTCCTCGAGACAATGCACCCAGCAGCTATTTTGCAACCATGGATGAAGGATGTTTATGATGGCAGCAGCCAAGAATACAACGACGCAGTTATCCCTGTTGACCCTTATTATATGATCCACCCGTATCTTATCCAATTTACAATGCTCTTCCTTTGTCGTCTTTACTTGATAAACACCCACACTACCGTATGCTACATATGCATCGACTTTTTTTATTGAATGAAGATTGAGTTCAACGCAATATTTAGAAGGGTATCGTACTACCAGCGTAAATGTGCAAGATGCGTGCGGATCACGTATTGGTTTCTGGATCGAAAGGGGGAACATGAATTTGAAGGTCGGGAAACGAGGTTGGATCATTTACATCATTGTATCGAGATGCTTTTGTTCTAGACGAATGCAGTGATAAGGTTTCTTGGACGTTTGTATTGAAAAGATAATAAACTCGAGAGTGATGATGGTCAATATTGTGTTTGTTATGTACATAAGTTTGGTGGTCCATTCGAAGCTTAATTCATCATGTTCAAGAAAGAGTGAGCTGTAACCTGTAATACAATGAGACACGGGTACATGAACATACCTATTTACCTATGACAATTTTCAGCCAGCCCTATCTTATGCAACCTTGAATAAGGACGAACCATCCCATACGGGCCATCATAGGCGGATCTCTCTGTGGGCAGGCAGGCGAAGGATCGATCATGCATTTCTCAACCAATAGGATTGCCCTCAAGTCCCGTCCCTCAACTTCGTTACACATGCAGGCCGTTCTGCATCTCTGGCACTATTATAGTCATACCACTTGACAATGAACAACAACAACCTTCCATATAACATCACGATTACAGCATATGTAAAACATAAAGGTGCCTGTATCTCCAAACTTTACAATGAAACGTGTGGTTTTGAATAGAGCAATGTGCTCGGCTTGGCCAACTGCACCTCGGGTGCAAGTTTCATGATCAAGCTTGCCAATCCCAGATTTCGCAATGTCGCTACCAGCCAAACTGGATCTGGGGGTCGACCTCTTCGTCGACGACGACCAAAAAATATTTTTTGGGCTGTTTGCGACATTGAACGCGAAACTTTCACACAAGGTGCTGTTGGCCAAGCCGAGCACATTGCTCTATTCAAAACCCCACGTTTCATTGTAAAGTTTGGAGATACAGGCACCTTTATGTTTGTAAGCGTGATGCTATACGAGAAGTGGTCTTTGTTTAATGTAAAGTATCTAGACCCTGGAGAGCCAAAGATGCAGAAGGACCTCTTTGGGTAAATCAGCTAAAAAGTCAGGACTTCAGGGACGACACATGACAGGTACGCAACCCTCACTTTTATGTCATACGTTGGCAGCTAATAGCCACTTTTGTGCATTCCCAACTTTTGTGCATTCTATTGTAGGTGGACGATGCTCCTGCTCTAGACATTCATTTCCATGATTAAAGTAGGTTGATCCGAGCTGATTTGGTTGAGTTACGCTCACACAAGGTTACATCGGTTGAGCTACATCGAGCGTGCTTTATGTCCAGAGTGATGTAATCTCTCTTTGACCGCAGCTCAGTCAAATCAGCTCGAATCAACCTACTTTAATCATGGAAATGAATGTCTAGAGCAGGGGCATCGTTCCCATACAGTGGATCTCGCAACAATGATGATTGGATAAAAGTGGCCGTTAGCTAGCAATACATGCCTGTTCCTAGATGATCCATAAAGTAATTATACATTGACCCTTTCATTCATGCAAACGTAGCTGTGTTACACAACACGACCCTCTGCATCTTTTGCTCTGTCAGGGTCTAGCTACTTGACAATGAACAAAGACCACTCTTTATATAGCATCACGCTTACAAACATAAAGGTGCCTGTATCTCCAAACGTTACGGTGAAATGTGGGGTTTTTATTAGAGCAATGAGCTCGGCTTGGCCAACAGCACCTTGTGTGAAAGTTTCACGATCAAGCTTGCCAATCCCATATTTCGCAATGTCGCTACCGGCCAAACTGGATCTGGGGGTCGACCTCTTCGACGACAACGACCAAAATTTTTTTGGGGCTAGTTGGGACATTGAACGTGAAACTTTCACACAAGGTGCTGTTGGCAAACCGGGCCATTGCTCTAATAAAAACCCCACATTTCATTGTAACGTTTGGAGATACAGGCACCTTTATGTTTACCTATGCTGTAAGCGTGATGGAGCTGCTTTTTCTAGTGGATGGTGTCGGCTGCATTAACGGAAAGATGAAGAGCTGCTGAGTGTAATGACACGTGGTAGTTACACGAGCGTCCTTGACAGATTGTTGCACAAATGGATCATGGTCATGTTTGCCTTGAGGAAGGTAAGTAAGTATACAACATCCAATAGTGAAGGTGCGTCAAGATTTGTGTATGGCAATAGTGGTGGCTCCATATCGCATTTGGATTCTGTGGAGTGTCGAGCTGAATAAAAAATGATGCGCACGGACCATGCTTGATGCCTTCACAGCCGGGTTAGAAAGTTACGAGGGGCATGCACAATGAAATAAAACAGATAGTGTATGGGTATGTGTTTGATTGGTAATGTAGAATTCACGTTGCCTCAAGCAGAGAACCACTCTTTATTCATGATGCATTCGTTGGATGGGCATTGCTATTTGAGAGCCACATACATAATGCTGGATCAACAATACCAGCAGTACACGATG